>NC_092636.1:37782821-38082821 GCF_039555335.1 Amphiura filiformis | reverse complement strand
AGTTTAACACCATGAGCAGATGCTAATTTGTAGCACCTGACTTTCTAGTCTTCTGTAAGTAGGTTACGGCTTTGGTTCTAATCTGGTAATTTCACATTGACTACAACCAAATTCTATAGGGAGATGATTTCGACAATTGGGTTATTACTGATTTGCTGTAGTCTTATTTCCTGACGTGATCAGGTAAAGCGTGTCCTTTGAAACTGCTACACAATTTTGAGAAATAATTCGTTCACAGAATGATCAAGGAAAGAATCTCGAATAAAAAGCAATCAATTTTGTAAACTACCGTAAAACCCCGTCTACAAGGATATACCTAAGAAACGCCCTCAATAAAATTGGTTGCTTGTTGTATTTGGAGTTTGAGCAAATATATACTGGCACTGGGTGGCTATGCATTCCATCTAAGTATGTTGTAACACCAATCAATTGTATTGACATAATAACGACTGTTTCGTATATCAGGATCGTATAGCTCAATTGATAGAGCGTCAGACTTTGGAACTGAAGACATGCTGAAGAGAGCATGGTCCGGGCACCGGTTCCGTTTTTTCATTCTCGTTTAATTTTAACTTTTGACATGTTCTTTTTATCTTTCTTCAAATCTACCTTTCTACTTTTAATTTTAGGTGTGTTCTTTTTTTGGTTTTTTTTTTTTTTTTTAGTTTTTTTATAGTTTTTTTTAGTAATTTTGTGGTTTTATAGAAACTAGTAAAAGCATTTATTCTAAATAATAGCGAAACCCACGGTTAGACAGATGTGTTGTAACTACTTGTCTGTCCTCGTCTTTGCAATAAAAACCTATGTTGCACCAGACAGGGTCTAATTCTGCATAAAACCGGGCAACGTTATTTCTATAGATCTGCTGCGCATTCAAATTGCATTGTATTGCATCGTAATTTCATTTGTGTCTATGCTAATTATGTTTACACAACATGAACTCACGTGTTTTCAAGCAAATTCGCCGATAATAGGTGATCAAAAGCGATCGGAATGTTACAAAAGTACAGATCGCATTCAGCTTACTTCATATGAGATGATCTTTGAAAAAAAAGGCATAATTTGTCTTGGTGTTTGCGGAATGCCATGCAATAAAATATTAATACGTTGCGGCAATTCATGATTGACAACTAACAATCGGCGTGTCCTTCGTATCCTCCACTGTCAATTTCTTATCCACTCACTAATCCTCACAAAAGCTTTGTGTTGATTACGTAATGTGTGAGGCAAATTGCAATAAGTACAATGAAATAATGAGTAGGGCGGGCTCCGAGGCGGGTTTCTTCTTCATCTTACGTAACAGTATTGTTCTCCAAAAAACCCGGAAGCTTGTCGTTTGGAGCTCTAGCTGAAATACAGCAAGATAATGTAAGATAGTAAATGTAAACCTGTATTTTAGCTAGAGTATCTCGAGCTATGTTGCACCTTTGTGCCATCCCAATTCTTGAGGTAGGGTGCGTTTTTGGCTTAAGCACGATTTTGTTTCTACTTGAAATGAAATCAAAATAAATATTGTTCTGTTGCCACAATTGCAGTTTTTCAATAAAAAAAAAAATAGATGAGGAATAATAATTATTCCATATTTGAATCTATTGTCCCATCAAGAATAGAGTGTCTTCAAAAACTTCAATCAATTCATCTGACAAAGGAAACTATTCTGGTCATTCAATTTTGTTTCGCTTGCACCTGTTATATCACAGGCGTTGGTAGAGAAGGCACACTTCTCTTGTCTTCACCGAAGTAGTGATGTAAACACTAACATGATTAATTACCATAGCTAGCAATGGACATACACTATTTTTGTTCCACTTGAACCCATACTATAGGCTATTCGCTGTCGATGTGACGTAATTAATCGGATTAACTACCATAGCAATTGATGAATACAATTTCGAATATATAGCCCTGCACTTCATCGTTCACGTGGCACCTATGCATTAAACCATAGTTGTCAAAGAAATGCTAATCACTCGCCATGTAAGATTAATATTTATGAAAAGAGTGGTATTCAATCTATGTTTGGTGACATACGCGGGTGATTATGTGCAATCTGCTTGATGGTAGTTATTGCGATTATTACGTCACTTCGACAGCGAATTGTAGTATAGACGAATCCAACAAGCCAAGTGATGGTCAGAATTTATTCGGCCATTATACGCTGGTGAAGTTGCGTAATTAATCGGATTAATTACCATAGCAATAGGTGAAAACAATTTTGAACATATCGCGCTGCGCTACAAGCAGGTTACACTCATCACCTGTACTGTGTATGTCTGCAATCATAGATTGAATACAATACTGGTCTTTTCAAAGATCTTACAGGTGCAGCATGATATGGTTCAATGAAGAGGTACCGCCTGAACGTATCAGTGTATAACGCGGTATATTCAAAAAGGGTTTTCACCTATTGCTATGGTAGTTAATCCGATTATTACGTAACTTCGCCAGCGTATTGAAATAAAACAGGAGGATGTGAGTTCATAAGGGCAATGTCGGGGATAGGTCACAATCGATGTGGAGAGATGAGAGGTCCGACCAACAGCCATAGCGATTCAACTAATTCCAGCGGACGGTCTGTGGCTAGTAAGGAATCGTCTTTGACCACATGCGCAGATCTGTCTCGTCAGGAAGATATTTAATATCCCGAATTTATAATAGGCCTATGCCTACCAGTTCCATCGTATAACCGATCTGCTAGAGAATATTTGTTACCATGTTTAATAAATTCGTATTTATCGTATAATAAAATGTAGCCAAATGTATATTATGTGTCACACGGTTTTCTGCTGAACCACTAGCAGGCTATGTTACCACATCTATGACAATGATGACAAAGGTGAATTTTGATGATTTTTACGATCGTCCGGATGAGCAAATCACTGAATGGGTCTTTAGTTCCTCCTCTCCTTATCCTGCCAATATTATATGAATCATAGAAAATTAAAGAAAAATAAAATTAAACAAGAAAAAAAGAGAAAGAAAAGAAACAATAAAAGAAAAACAATAGAATAAATTAAACTAAATATGAAAACAAAAATGATCACGAAAGGAGTCTTTAGAAAATGCAAGAAAATATAAATGAAAAGTTTGAACAATATTTTGTTTATAAAAGTTTGTGTGACCGTGATGAGGCTCGAACTCACCATCTTCCGATCTAAAGAACCAAAGTCTTATGCCTTGCCAAGTGAGCTATGCTCGTGAGATGCGAAATAAAGATAAAATAATACATTGTATACCTGCTTGTGTCGGTAAATGATTTGCTCAAATTCCATAATGATATAATATTGTGGAGGGCGCTAGCGTGAAATATGCTATCATCACAGTCGCTTCTATTCCTTATAGACGGGTTTCTACGGTATACTAACAGGAACTATATTTATGAATACGTATTTATAAATATGCATGTGACCACCTCCACGCTGCCATAACAGGTTGTAGACAGTAAATGTGTGATTAAGAGTGCCAGCGGTAGTTTATCTAAACTTGATTATTGTAACTAACTCATGAATGGTATTGATAAGAAACATCTCACTCCTTCCAGGTCCTCCCAAATCAGTCCGCTTGCCTTACGCTCAGGCAACCCAGTGGCAGTCATGCCTCCCCTCTCTCCTCCTCTCCACTCTCTGTACTGGTTGTCTGTTGCCCAAAGGATTCAATTTAAGAGTCTTATCATGCTTGTCTATACATCCAAAGCCTTAGATACTCATTCACCTGGTTACATCTCTTTTTATTTTCAATCTAATGTACTTCGCTCGAACTCTGCTGTCACTTTCGAAGTGCCTCGTTCTCCCTGCTCGTTCTAAAAAACAAGCTGGCGATCGTGCCTTTTCAACTGCCTCTGGAACGACTTGCCCATCACCGTCAGAGGTCATGAAAATATTACCACCTTAAAGAACTTTTTTAAGATTAAGACCCCCCCCCCCCGCACTTTCCGGTTGTGTAGCTCTTATGCTTTCTTCTCTTTTCTCTTATAGCGCTTTGCCTACTTTGTAAAAGGCGTTTTATAAGTCTCATTGTTTATGTTTATGTTTATGCTAGAGTGATATAATATTGACGTCCCGTAGCAAATTCGTATCCATTCTGTGGGTTCATTTATGGCTTTTGGTGTTATATAGTCATTTTAGTGTGCATGCAAACATGGTACATTCTGACTGGTCATAAAATGCAGACATTTCTGTGCTATCGTTTGTGAACGTAATTCGCTACCATTACAATCGGCCTTAGGCTGCTCTGTTGTTGATGGTGTAGGCAGCTGTGTATTATAGGACTAGGCATAGTTAGACACCTGTAATTTTCGCTAGAATGGAATACCTCGAGGATAGAACGTTTTAAATACAAATACCTTACAGACACAAAATCGAACAAACTTGTTCATTAAGATCGCTGAGTAATCACTGGCCAATGTAAAGAGTGCTTGGTGACTTCACTTTCTCTTTAAAGCAGGTTACTGTGCAGATTAAAGATGTTCGTCCTCTATTAACTTTCCATCATTCCATGTTTCCCTGCAGACATTGTGTAGAAGACGAAGTATTAGACGAACTATGACCCACTAATGTTAACGTAAACCTGCGGCGATATTCTACGTCACGGTGTGACCTACGAAAAGAATAAACTCACAAAAGCATACAGACAACCTTCCTGGAAGTTGTTGTTTATCATTCTTTGTTATCGGACACGTTGATAAAAGACGCAAGGCCAGATTTATTTGGATAATATTGTTATAACTTTTATATTGATATGATATTTGCATCATTCTGCGTATTTGTACTTTATGCTGATTCGGCGCTCGCTGTACACATCAGCAAGATTACAGTATTGGCAAACAAGGAAGTCATTCCACAAGACATCTGGCTCATTTGAGATTATTATTACCTATTTGGCTTTGATGTGTTTTGTTAACATTGCGTTGCACAATCAGGAAATTTGTTGTTGTATTATTTCCCCTAGAAATTGTACCCAAATGTATACTATATTTCATGCTGTACTTACCATAGAAGTAAAACTTATTCAAAGAAATAAAGAAACAAATACATATAACCCGATGGCTGCAGATATGATTCTTTGACATAACATTGTAAGAACAGTTAGGCATAGTTAGACACCTGTAATTTTCGCTAGAATGGAATACCTCGAGGATAGAACGTTTTAAATACAAATACCTTACAGACACAAAATCGAACAAACTTGTTCATTAAGATCGCTGAGTAATCACTGGCCAATGTAAAGAGTGCTTGGTGACTTCACTTTCTCTTTAAAGCAGGTTATTGTGCAGATTAAAGATGTTCGTCCTCTATTAACTTTCCATCATTCCATGTTTCCCTGCAGACATTGTGTAGAAGACGAAGTATTAGACGAACTATGACCCACTAATGTTAACGTAAACCTGCGGCGATATTCTACGTGTGACCTACGAAAAGAATAAACTCACAAATGTAATCAACTCAGTTTGAGTAGTAAAGCATACAGACAACCTTCCTGGAAGTTGTTGTTTAACATTCTTTGTTATCGGACACGTTGATAAAAGACGCAAGGCCAGATTTATTTGGATAATATTGTTATAACTTTTATATTGATATGATATTTGCATCATTCTGCGTATTTTGTACTTTATGCTGATTCGGCGCTCGCTGTACACATCAGCAAGATGACAGTATTGGCAAACAAGGAAGTCATTCCACAAGACATCTGGCTCATTTGAGATTATTATTACCTATTTGGCTTTGATGTGTTTTGTTAACATTGCGTTGCACAATCAGGAAATTTGTTGTTGTATTATTTCCCCTAGAAATTGTACCCAAAGGTATACTATATTTCATGCTGTACTTGCCATAGAAGTAAAACTTATTCAAAGAAATAAAGAAACAAATACATATAACCCGATGGCTGCAGATATGATTCTTTGACATAACATTGTAAGAACAGTTTCACCAATGTATACAAATCAGGTTTTAAATTGCAAAGAACTTCTCCATCATGTTTATGCAAATATTGAATTTTGGTAAAAATTAACAGGCCGTGCCCGTGTGAAAACAAATCTTTTAATCGCTATTTTTATGAACAATATAAAATGTAATGTAATGTAATGTAATGTAATGTAATGTAATGTAATTTAATGTAATGTAATGTTATGTTTATGCTATGTAATCTAATGTAATTCAGAACTCCACCTCTCTTTCTCACTATCCTTTTCCTTAGTCTTATCCTCTGTTTATTTTGTTTCATTTTCGGCTTCTTCCAATTATGGGTTTGTCGTTGATTTATATCTGCAGTCATTTTCGTAAAATAACCAATGACCCGTTGGGCATATCACGAAGATTTGCATTAAATTTCTCTTTTACGTCCATCAACATTCAAATTTTTGGCTAGAAACCATAAGCTTTATGAGCTCAACTAGTGTAATGAGTTTTATTCACAACAAAAAGTCATGGGAGCTTGAAGCTTTAATTGCACATTTGGGATCGGAATAACTGCATGGATGTGTAGTAATAAAGCAGCCGTTTCATTCATGTTTAAATCACATCTCGTGTTGGTCATTGCATCAGACGTTTTTAAATACCTATGGCTAAGACCCAGAGGGGCGATTGCTTGTGTCAAAGACTTTAAAACATGTTATTGAAGTATATATCACAAGACCACCTGGTTTATTGCGCCCGTACTTACATTGTAACGAAATGTGAAGAGAATAATTCTTCGGGTACGAAGTTCTTTTGCTTCTATAATTTATACTGGAAAATAATTGAAAATATATGATAATTCTGCCATTTGTCAAATATAAAAATATAATAAATGTGTTTCCATTATATATAAACTACTTCAACTCCAATATATAAAATACTTTGATTGTTATTATATGAAAACTTATCTGATCAAAATATCGTGTAAGGGTTGTAACCTACCTATTCTGTATTTGCATTGTTCAACTATTGACCAGTTAGACATGTTAGTAAAAGGCGGTCAGTAATTCATATTCATCATTTACTATATTATATCAATATATATAGTCATAATGCCTAGATGTAGTGTTCATTGTGGCGATCATAATGAACAGAAAAAAATAGAGTTTTCATTCAGTTTCCTCAAGCGATATCATATTACAACATTTTCATCTTATATCAACAATTGGCGAAGTCTATATTAGGTTTTAGGTTCATTAGCAAGCGACAAATAATCTTGTCCGGCAGATGACCACTTGTTTGAATCCTGAAGCTACAAAGTACACTGTTTCCCATATTATGACAGCATATTAAAGAAAAACATGGTTCCTATGTCCATCTTAAAACAACAAAACAACGTCAAACACTTTTAGTGACACTTCAGCAATACGATTAAATTTGGACATAGATTGCGAAAACTCTACAATATTTTCTTGTCTTTGTTAAGTGTATAAACAACAAAGGAATAAATTTAAAAGGAGTCATTTTTTATAGTTGCGTTCTAATCACATATCAGGCCAAAAATTGCCAATTTCAGAGCCCACAGAAGTGTCAGCAAAACAGTACAAAGGTGACCCGTCTTTCATTAAGGTAAGGCATACTTATTTTGCTCTGAGCTTATCTTGTTTGCTACTGAGTTCTATTTGAACTTGCCTTCAATTTTTGACTTGAATTTATTTTTAAACTGCAGCATGTAGTTTTCGTTGTTTGCTTTTATATTTTGTTGCCTGTCCCTGAAGAAGAGCAGTTTATCTGGTCGAAACGTCGGTTGCTTTTTTGTCTGTTTGGTTTTGTCTGCTCCAGTGTACTTTTGTACTGTTTTGCTGACACTTCTGTGTGCTCTGAAATTGGCCATTTTTGGCCATCGAAATTTGTCTGTTTTTGTGCCTACATTGGTTGTTTGCTTTACCGAGTCTGTTTATGTGCACAGTGATTTTCATCACTTGTTCTAGTGTACCATTGTATTCCCATTGGTCCTTGTTGTTTTTGCAGGTTTAGCACTTTTGTGGGCCTTTAAACTGGTAATATTTGGCTATCGAACTTGACCTACTTCTAATGCCTACATATGCTGTTTAGCCCCCCCCCCCTGCATATTGTCTAGTCCGTATTTTACTTGTTTCCCAACATCAAGTTGGTGTACCTTGCTCGTTTTCTTTCCTGTTGTTCATATTCAAGGTATCCTCTTGTATCATTTATTGATCCTTGATGTGTTTTGTGTCCTCGTCCGTTGGATTCACCATTACCCACTTTTTTTTTAATGTCCCACGTTGAGCGACCCTGCCTGCGCCCTTAACAAGGTAAAAGGTAACACCGCGCGGCAAATTTCAGATAGATAATTATAAGGGTTTGTATTAATGCTTTCTTGATCTTGTAAAGCATATACTTTGCCAGCATATAACAACATCAGAAGTTGGGTTATTTTTCACAATTTAAAATGTCAATTGTTTCTTCTTGTTTATAAAATAATTCATTGTTCCTTCCCATGCTTAAGCAACCCACGATTCTTACTCGGATCATTAACTGTTCACTTCTGCGGTACCATAGCCAATGAACATGCAGCTAGGTGATTCCTTGTTCAGTTAGGACACCGAAGAGCTCGTACAGCATGGGATGACCCAATAAATACACCTTGTACAACACTATGCACAATTTGTTATAATTCGTTTTAAAATATTTATTCATCTTTAATTATGTGACTGTAACATTTTGGTAGTTATTTGGTAGTTTCTTTTTTACAATAATAACAAAAGTTACACGCAAACAGTCCTATATTTCTCGATAAAATTTATTAATACTATAACATCGACATATAATACATTTTAACATTTTCACTACTTGCATGCATACATTACATCTTAAAAACAACACATAACGAAATGTTTTGGCTGAAAACTTGTTTTCAGATATTTTGTTTACAGAGTTTTTTCAAGCTATTGGGATAATCGGCTTTCATGTTCACTAGATTGAACAATAGATTATCTTTGGCACTGATAGAAATAAACTGGCCTCAAAAAAGAAACTTATAATTTTTCAGAAGGTCATATCTTAAAATCCTGTCCAAAAATATAAACAAAAATTGCACACAGTATTACTTCAATGCTCTACTCTTAACACTGGTCAGTAACCAAACAGTTATCCAACTGACACAACAGCAAAATGCACTGACATGGAACAGCTTCTTGGACCACATTCACAGCCCAATAATTTGAACCCAAGACAAGAAATCTGTGAGTAAATGGAATAGTGTCGAACAAGACCTGTTTCTTGAAGAAAGTGTGTGAAAAGCAGAAACAGCCCCGTTCCACACTGTGAATGTGGTGACGGAAGCTGTTCCGTGTCAGTGCATTTTAATGTTGTGTCGGTTGGATAACTGCTTGGTTACTGACATGTGTTTAGAGTAGAGTATTGAAGTGATCCTGTGTACAATTTTTGTTCATTTTTAAGTGTCTTTTTGAGGCCAATTTATATATTATCGGCTCGATTCAAGAAGGTAAGTGCATAGCAGTAACAAAGCATTTACGTCCTTCTTGCATTCAAGTGTCGAATCTAACAATTAACTGTAAGTGTTTATCAATGGAGCACACGGCTAAGGTACAACATCTTATTTGGTCCTATAGCATGTATAGTGCTATCGGTGCCCTGATAGGTACCGATGGCGCTTTCTATCGTACCCTGATCATTTGCATTTTTTAAATACGATAACATTATGCTGGTGTTAATTATTGTGCTTAATACAAATTATTGCATCACCAGGGTATGGTAAAAAGTGTTACAGGTGCCAGCCTAACACCGATAGTGCTATAGGACCAAATTAGACGTTGTGCCTATTAAAGATTATAGCTATTGCCAATATTTCGATAACAACACTCCACCCGAATCTCTGTGACAAGTTCATATATACACTCTTAGATAGCGATAACCAATCAGAGCAAGCGTTAGAAAAATGCGAACCATGCGTTAATTGTATATGATGCACGGGCGCGTACTCCGCGTACTACTCGCGCAGTCATTTTTCTTGAATTTATATTTGCTTGTATTTTCCAACATTTTGAGTGAAAATTTTGTTATAAAAACAAACAAAAATCATAGATTTTTTTTTCTCTCGTTTTTGAAATTAATAGATGCATATCTGTAGTTGCTCGAGAAATTGTACAAAATAAAGAAATACGTAGTACTGAGATGTTGATGAGCCAAATGACGAGCCCCGCAGTACGTGTGCATTATTTTGTACAATTTCACTCCCAACAAATGATACACATTTATTAACCTATTATGTATCCCGATAAGTGCATATTCCAAAATTGGACAAGTCGCGAAACATTCTGGAACACTTTGACACACTCTGGAACATAAAATCTTCTTTTTAATCTTAGCAAATCAAAAAGAAACATTAAAATAACATATGATGACTCGAAAGCCAATTAATGCCCTTAATCCGTTTTTAATGGTTAAAAAATTGACAGCACTATAACATCATCTAAGATTATAAAGATTTCACTCGTTAGCGTTAGCGATGGTGGTAACATAACTCCCATTCTCTCAAATAACCCACAAGCTACCAAAAAAACCAATACAAACAAACAAACAAACAAACAATATAAACAAACAAACGAAACAAAAAACATGTTGGATATGCAAGATAAAATATTTTACATTATCAAATGGTTGTGACCCTTTTGAACGCCTCATCTCTCATTTCTCTTGATCAAAACTGAGATTTTGGTATCAGAAGAAAGCTCATATTTTTCTCATTACCTCAATAAACGCTAACGATGAGATATATTAGATAAGGCGTAAAAACGTGGTGAATTGTGGTAACCACAACAGGAAGTATGCCAAATCCTATGGGGCATTGTTACACAGTTTCTTATATCATAATCGCTGGAGCAATAAAACTCACGGTTAAGATAATAATTTAGTGGTAGGCGCCCGGTCGACAGAAAACAGAGTATAAACCAATCGGACCAGGTCATAACATAACTCTTCCACATTGAGAGGACGGGTGTGTTTGTGTAGGGAATATCTAGGGGTGTATGTTGGTAGAGCGTGGGGTGGGTGGGGTTGTTTGTGTGGGTGGGTTTTGTGCTTGATTAAAAAATGACTACAATTTACCATCATCGTCAACGTGAACGTGAAAGTCTTAAAAAAATAAAGATCACCATAAAGAAAATTTCTACACATTTCACTCGTTGGCGTTAGAGGTGGTGGTAACTTGTATTCTCTCAAATAAGCCACATATTACAAAAATATATAACTTCGAATATGCAAAATAGTATACACTCTTGCACATTAAAAGATGATTTCGTGATCCTAGCATCCCATCCTCTTTTTATGACATTTTTCAGTAGATACAAACGAAAAAAGCTTATTCACACAATTTCAGTTGATTCCTAACGAAGTTCAAATGTCACGATATCTTTGCTAAACGAATTAACCTGCAAGAATTTTTTTGTGCATAAACATGTAGCCAGAGGTTTCCGGTGATGTAAAAATCTCAACTTTTTTTGAGAAAAGTGGGGGGATGATGCTGTGGATCACGATATGCGTAGGGGGTGTGTTTGTGTAGTAATGTAGGTGGGGATGTATTGAGGATTGTGGGTGTTTGGTTGTGTGGATTTAGAATTTCAAATTTGAACGACAAGGATCAATTTTATTTTATACGGAGTCGAGACCATGGTAAGTCCACCTTAGTATTAATTGTGATCGGGAATATCGTGTAATTGTATTTTAACAGCAAGGTCATACATTTGTAGACTATGTATGACCATGATTAAATTATCGTCTGTATCAGAGACAATAAA
Organism: Amphiura filiformis; assembly: GCF_039555335.1. Classification (NCBI taxonomy): domain Eukaryota; kingdom Metazoa; phylum Echinodermata; class Ophiuroidea; order Amphilepidida; family Amphiuridae; genus Amphiura; species Amphiura filiformis. The sequence continues at coordinate 38,071,087 of NC_092636.1, read as the reverse complement.
TGGTTGTAAGTTGATCTCGATTTAAGCAACAATAGTGTTAAAAGCCTCGACAAACGACTAGTTAGAATTTAAAATACAGCTTCAATTAAATTATCTGCAAAAACAAAATACTATAAGTCACGTCTTTGAACTCCCGTCACTTTACAAAACTCAAGTAACCATCTAAAATGCAACACGTATCTGTTTCTGGAAATCCGTTGTAGAAATATATCAAAACAAAAAGACATTTCATATCATATTAGTCGTCAAGTAAAAGTATGTCACTTTAATGTCGACTTATTGCTTGAAAACCAGCCACGTGTCATCGTGTAACTTTTAAACATTAAGCTCAGCAAACTAAAACACCAATAAAGCCTTTGTTGTTATTCTGTCTTAACGACCTTCATCAATATCTCGTTATCTTGTGATTCCCTTAAGCATGTCTAGTAGAGTGAAACCAAATTGGATAGGACAAAAAACGATATTGAGGTACTAATATCAACTACAAGTTTGATTATGTCTTCAAGATACTTAATAACGGCAGGTCTTATTACTTTGTTGCGTTAATGCTACATACACTGTTTTTGTTGCAGCACATATCAACTAGCACAAACATAATGTACAATAAGGGTAGTGTTTTGACATTGGCAATTTGAATTAATACACCGTCTATATTCACTTTGTGATTACTAAGTACATTATGTCACAAGCTATTTGTTTACAGGTTTACAAGTTGATTTTGTACAAAAACAAGTTGTCATCTATTACAATGAATTTAAAACATGACATTTTGGCAAAGTATTTGAAATTGAGTAACTGCATGTCGATAAAAAAATGTATAGTCATTGTGAAAGATACTGTAATATTTACAAATGTATTTACAATGTTTTTAAAGAAACAACGTAGCGATATTTAATATGTTGCTATAGTATATCAGAAAAAAAACAATATTGCTAAATATATGATCTGCTCTCACATAATGGTTTTAAAGCCGAAGCATTAAATACGTGAAAATGATCAAAAATCAATGTTACCTACGAAAGATACATTGAAATTGTTTCTCGTTGTCAAGAACATTGGATTATGTATATTGAAAATATAGTCCCTCGCGAACCAGCCACTACATACGGATACCACATCCAATGCACTTTCAATTTCGTAAATGTGCTTTTGATATCAATTTGTCTGTAGAAGAGTTTCTACTTGAGCCATAGTCATATCTTCTGTATCAACTTCCTCAACAGGTTGCATCGGTTTTATAATAAAAATAAGTTTCAATGCCGGTTTGAAACTGTAGCAACAAGCACGCGGAGATGTCTCCTCAGGACTCTTTTCTTCTTGGAAATAGGTGACTTCTGGATATAGCGTGAGTGACTGTTATATTCAGCAGGTTTGTTTCAAAACGTGAGAACAAAATGCTGTAGGCTACAGCTGATGGCCTTAAAGATGTCTGTAACATAGTAACATAGCACCTTAAGTATACATTAAACAGATAGCATCATACATCTTCGATTGCAACATGTTTTACTTTATTGAGTGAAATAGAAGATCTCTCAGTTGGGTTTGAATGAACAGACAATGTACTGACAAGTGACGCCTCAAGTGCATCTTATCAAACTTCTGTATCGCCGGGTGGTGTTAGTCTTTTCTCTCCCACTTGATTATTCTGTGTGAAAAAAGAGTTTGTTAAAAAGAAATTAGTAGCTTTCTTAAGGAAATACATTTTGTGGGACGAACTATGGTGAAATTGTGTATTAGATTCAATGCACGGTCAATAAGATCAATTAAAACCTATATACTTATTAAACGGCATTCCGATAAACAAAAGCTAATTATTTTCGAAGAAGAGTTGAAATGCGAAGGCTTTTTTTATAATTAAATTTGGGTAAAGCTGAAGCATTTACGTATAGTGCTGCTGGTGTAATAAGCTGAACAGGTTGGTCTAAAAAATTTACAGAATGCTTACTTTTGACATACAGGTCGACATTTATTGTGATTTTTGGAGCTAAATAGTGAACTGGGGAAACGTTGGATTGTAAGCAAATTGGCTTGAATTAAAAACCACAAGACGCAGAGTCCAAATTTAATTCTATTTTTTTTTCATTTATGAAGTTCTTTATCATAATTATCAAAAAAACTTCGGTTCGGCACTAGAAATAAAGAGCACAAATTTGAATAGCAAAATAAATATATATTTCACCAGAGCAACGCGAAAAGACTCACAAATGAAATTATCAATTGCCGGGCACGACACCAAAGAAGACATCATCTCATCAACTGGGATAATTCTAAAATACTAGCTATGGACGATAAAAGAAACACCAGATAGATGAGAGAGTCTATTTGGATCCGGAGGAAATGAATGACCGATTGATTTTTTTTTCAAAATATGAAAGAGACCCAATAAACGGCTGCGAGGGGGCATTCCAACTTAGTCACATTTATGACCAATTGATCCAGAGATCGTCATCATCCAACAAAGGATCGATTGGCATTCGCCTTTTCAGAAAGGCAACATATTGGATTGCCGAAACTGTATGGAAAACAAGTGAGTTTTTCTAAGAAACTGACCAATAGCGCCACCTTAATAAATACCCCTTATAAATACGATACAGGCGCCTCCAATCTCTTCGTAGTTTTATATAACACTTATATTATTAACTTTATGAAAGATATAATAATATCTAATGGTCATACTTGATTCAAATTTTAATATGAACATCTAAACGATATTTTGATTAGCAAAACAATAATAATGTTATTTTATTATTCTAAATTACAAGGGCATTTAATATATATATCTGACAGGAATAGTATTAAACGACACTAATAAGTTATCTTTACTGCTCAAGAGAGTTTTAAAGTTCAGCCTTCAAGCGGTATGTATTAATACTAAGGGGCTTTGGTCGCGCTTATATCACGTTTGCTTTATAGAAGAAAGTTTATTATAACATGCATTTCATTTAGAATAATTCGACTTGTCAAGTACGGTATTGTTTAAAGCTGAAGAAAGATATCATTGAATTTCATAAATACCATATTACTCGATGTGAAATTATATTTTAATGATGAATGATTGACATTGTTGCATATTAGAATTTAAGGTAATTCGAAACATTGGAATCGGTAAGTGAAACAAGCACTTAAACGCAATTGGTAATTTGAAACAGGCACTGATATATTTGATTGATGGTGTGTGTAATAGAACTATTCAAAAGGTATGTAATTTACATGCAACGAAGGGAAAATAATTATTGTTTAAACAATTTCGTATTTTATTGTAAGGGAAAGGGGCAATTCGATAATAGAGTTTATGGTGTAAGCAGAGATTTAGATGATTGATCTTTAAATTTGCAGGCTCGGAATTCCTAAAACATTGCTTTACAAACAAAAGCGGATTATTCTAACACAGTTCATTAGATAAGAGGGGGCACTTGGTTACAACTTGAGGCTTTAAATCCACGTACTTCTGTAACAGTCCATTGCGTGAAAGCCGTGCTCACGCTAAATAAATATCTATAATTATCAAGGTCGATGTTTCACTAAACACTTCAAAAAGAAAAGTAGGTTCCCCTTTACATTTGACCTTACTTTGACCAAAAATAGCTTTAGATGATTAATCTTTAAATTTGCAGGTTCGAAATACCTGTAATATTGCTTTAGAAACAAGTGCGGATTATTTTAACACAGTTCATTAGATAAGAGGGCGCACATGGTTACAACTTGAGGCTTTAAATCCACGTACTTCTGTAACAGTCCATTACGTGAAAGCCGTGCTCACGCTAAATAAATATCTATAAATATCAAGGTCGATGTTTCACTAAACACTTCAAAAATAAAAGTAGGTTCCCCTTTACATTTGACCTTACTTTGACCAAAAATAGATTTAGATGATTAATCTTTAAATTTGCAGGTTCGAAATACCTGTAATATTGCTTTAGAAACAAGTGCGGATTATTCTAACACAGTTCATTAGATAAGGGGACGCACATGGTTACAACTTGAGGCTTTAAATCCACGTACTTCTGTAACAGTCCATTACGTGAAAGCCGTGCTCACGCTAAATAAATATCTATAATTATCAAGGTCGATGTTGCACGAAACACTTCAAAAATAAAAGTAGGTTCCCCTTTGACATTTGACCTTACTTTGACCAAAACTTCGTAAGCGATTGACACGGGTCTTGGCACACGTTATCAGACGTAGCATACCAATACTGACTGAGAATATGAACCCAACAAGCGAATACATGAATACAAAACCCACCCAAGTCCATGGAAAGTGATTGTGAGAAAACTAAAAAACTGTGTATCATTTTAATCTTCAGTTAGATTTATGCATGACTGGGCTCATATTTAATGAGCAATCACCCATTTTAAAAGCTGCCAAAATTGTAATACAGTATTTCTCCCGCGTTGCGGATACTCAACGGCAACGATCTTGTAGACTGTTTATGAGGTATGCCAAGTGATGCTATGCAATGGCATCCCACTCCTATTGTATGAGATGTCTTAAGTCGACAAGATTGTGCTCATCAACCATGTGATCCCACATAATACTCGATGGGATTCAGATCTTGGAGTCGCCGGCCAAATCATACGCTCAATGCCTAAACCCTCCACGAACGGATTGGCAACCCTTCCCCTATGTGGGCGCGCGTTGTGGTCCATCATGAAAACAAAGCCATTGCCCATTGCCCATCATTAATATATCGATTGGCCTTGAGGTTGCTATTGATGGGAACGATATCTGGTTTCCCCCAGCGCTAATTCTCGCCCCTAACATTACACCCTTCCTCCAAATGCCATCACAACAAACCTGTAAAACCACACAGCAACGCGGGGGAAATGCTTGCTAATCGTCGCTATTAAGCACATTAATAGTATAATACTGTATTGCACTATTTGGCGCTTGTGGGTGCACAATAGTAATAAATTTCCCTATACTTTGTGTACAAAATGGCCGCTATTCAAATGGCTCTACCTACCTTACGAAGCGAATCAATTTTTCAAAGTGATGTTTTCCTGACAGACAAACAAACAAACAAGCAAGTAAACAAACTATTAAATATATTGGTGACCATTGAATTTGCGAGCTACTGGACCACGAATACAATACACTTTTTTCACCCAATTTTCAAAATAGAAGCACTTGTGATTTTACCTAGAAGCAGCCGGTTTGGGAAATACATGAAAAATCTGAATAAAATCCCAGAATCTTTCCCAATCTTGGCAGATGCTTAGATTCAAGCCTACATTTATTATCTGGCACAAATTTCCCCCAAAATCTGCACAATTGTTTTTGTTTTTAATATTGATTTATAGATGGGTAACTTTTACCGAAATGTAAAATCACCGCAGATCAGGACGAGATCCCCCAAGAGTAATCACATGAAATACCGCTGCAACTGCCATATTGCATGTGCCAATTTTACCAACTGCACCAATAAAGATTGTTTACTTACTATGGCTTTCTTGATATGAGGGAAACAAAAAAACAGCTAAGACAATAAAAAACCGGAATGTCGTTGATGTAGTTATTAATCCTTTGTTTCTTTGATTGAGCAGTATTCACTGGGCAAAATTTTGAGTTACATTGTGACGAGTATGATAACATAAATGTATATATCATGTGAAATTATTTTAAGCATTTGAAAACGATCTATTAGCGGAAGCCACTGCGTGTTCGAAAACATAAAAACAAAAATAACGAAGGCAACAAGATTAATGTTTTTTGATCAGGACGAGATCCCCCAAGAGACATTATTTGGTGATGTGAAATCTTAAAATGAGTGATTCGTCATTCAATATGAGTTCAGTTATTTTTTGGGTTCAATATCTCAGTCAGTGTCGGTATGATACGCCTGATGCCGTGTGTCAGAGACTTATTTCAATCGCAAAAATTCTTTTGGTCAAAGTAAGGTCAAATGTGTTTATTTTGACAATATATTAGTTTCTTTCTATTTTATATACATCATTGCACATTCGAATGTTACGATTGCGAAAAGCCTACACTACTGTTGCACTGAAAATACGAATTGCAATCATCATAATAATAACCATGTAATTTTAATGTAATTTTAAGTTAATTTATCCAGGCAATAATTCGATGTGGCAAAGACAAAAGTAATGAAAGATTGACTATAAGCATGCTTCTTAAAAATGCGAAGGTGCTCGACAGCTTTGCAAATAAAAAGGTGATCATGTGTCTGGGACAAGAATACAAGAAGTGATGTTTAACGATATCACGAGACTGCATATAAAAGGATGGAATTTACAAATAACTGGATAAATATATTAATAAAAGTAGATAGATAAACAAATAAATGTCTTGCTTTTACTTTAACTCTCTCTAGCTCACTCACCAGTCTTCCTATCTTGTTTGCCCTCTCTTCAACGCGCACACACACCCTTTAGCATGAACTTACTCAAAATACTGCTTGAGTGTAGCGTCTGGCCATCCAACCTTTGTGTCACACATCGAGTTTTGTTTTGCTTGTTATCCCATTCATTCCTTCCAAAACTCCTCCAGTCTTACATACTTATCTGTTTTACGTACCTTATTATTATCATGCCTCCAACGAGTTATCAACCCATATTATGTCTCCTCTGTGACATTATCGCGCTATTAACTTGAAAAAATACGCAATCAAATAAACACAAAAATGACAAGTAAAACAAACTAAACTTAATGCAACAACTAAACTACATGACACAGCTAAACATAACTCTACTTCAAAAAATATTAGGGTTCCACGAAGAAAATGAATATAACATGCGATAAAGAAGTGCATGAGCAAGGAAGGCTATTTAGAGTGCTATGGCTTGCGATATGAGACAAAACAGATCAAGCAATGCAATCATCATTCACCTCGTTCAAGGTTAGCATCCGTTCACCAGCGTAAGGTATAGGACAAGGCGAATCTCGTCTTGGGACATACACGGGGTTAGTTGTAAAAGCCTACCATTATGTGAGCAGCAGCGTGTTGCAAGGAGCATTTGGGAAAGTGAATGCATGAAAATAAAATGTTAATACATGATAGATTGCAGTTTAAAATGTTTATAAGAAAAGCTCCAAGTTTCTTAAAATTACCAAAACTTAAATTCAAGTCTATTTATTTTCACTTCAACCATGACAATCATAACAAATGTTGTACATATGAATGTTTGCGGTTTAATTTCTCAAATCAGTTTTAGTTCCACAGATTATGTGCAAAAACTCAAACAAAAGGGTACTTAAACATTGTTTGACATACACTCAATACGGAGCACAATGTTTCCTTGCAAGATTTTTGCCAAAGCAACTGGTTCAGATTATCGTGAGCTGCATTTTCCTTGCTGATAATAGTTGCATTGGAAATTATCATTTGAACGAACTACACTGTGTTTGTTTTAATTATAAATTATATGGTACGAAATTGCATGTGCCAATCATAACTACTGCACCAATAAAGATTGTTTACTTACTATGGCTTTCTTGATTCGAGGAAAACAAGAAAACAGCTAAGACAGTTATGTAGTTATTTATCCTTTTTTTCTTTGATTGAGCCGTATTCACTTGGCAAAATTTTGAGTGACATTGTGACGAGTATGATAACATTCAAATATATCATGTAAAATAGTTTAAGCATTTGAAAACGATCTATCAGCGGAAGCCACTGCGTGTTCGAAAACATAAAAACAAATATAAAGAAGGCAAAAAGATTAATGTTTTTTAATATCATGGATTGACTTTTTTTGCAAATGTATATTCTGTGTAATCATAATTTCAATTTTATATAGGAATTTTCGATGCAAGTTTAGACATTGACCGAATTAAATTAAAAATAAATTCAAATGGTCTGTGAAATAGGTATACTTGAAATGCATGCAATAACATATGTTTACGTAAAGTAAGATAATTGTATTAAAATGTATATATTAAAAAAAGATGAACTGCTATATATATGGAGGAATTTCCTTGTAGTTAACTTACCAGAACAATCTTTTCCTTTAATTTGAGAGCGTTTAAATGAAATAGATAAAGAAATAAAGACACATAATATCAGTGATGGCAAATCTTATTAAGCCCTGGCCAACGTAAAAGATTTCACTGAGGTGTTATTCAACTACCATGGCTCTGGAGTTCGACGATTTTGCAGCATTGTGGGTGAAGCAAAACGTGAGACATTTTGTTTTCTTCACAGGTGACCAAAAGGAAAAGATTACTTATAATAAATCGTAAGACGAATCTTATTGAATTCTTAGTAACGCTTCAGAGTAAGTTAGGCCAATAAGATTTGCGAAACTGCACTTAAGCGTATTACTTGCGTTATTGTTACTTTAATAAAAGACTGATTTATCCAGAATATATCACGACGCGCGGCTTAAAGTGAGAATTGTTAATCCGTTGACGCAGACCTTTCCTTGTAATCACATGTAATACCGCTGCAAGTTGCAACTGCCATCTGACTGTCGTGGCCACTTAACATGTATTCATGCCGCATTCTTAACAATCCCGACCAGAAGTCACAGTGCACGATCCACAGGTTAATGCAATCAAGTCTTCGACTGAGCGTGATATTATCAGTCCAGGTGAGTGCGAAATATGAAAAATAAGTATTGCAAAATAATACTCTCCTAGGCCAGCGGATATACTGGGATAGAGGATAGAGACCATTGACGCAACCTTGAAGTTGCGTACTAATGAATTTTTTTGTTTCACGGTATCGAGGAGAGCATGTAGTTTCATTGAGGTTCCGCCTCGAGCAACGCGGGCACCCTTGAGCAAATTGAGGTCAAAGGTCACACAAGGATTAAAATTTTAAAATGCTTTAATCAAGTTATAAAATATCATTAAAATGAGGTCAAACATGGGTCAAAGGGTATTAATAAAACTGTACATAGGTCAAATTTTCAAAATGCTCCAAATTTAAAATATCATCCCAAAAAAAATTGACATACATTTAATTAATTGGGCATTTTAGAGATATATGACCATTGGCATATTTACTCCTAGGGCCAAAAAAAATGTATAACTTGATATAAGCATTTTAAAATTATATCCCCTTGCGTGACCTTTGACCTAAATAACTCTATTTGCTCTTGGCTCAGGGCGGATTCTGAATCTACACACCCCTGTTTATTACTTAAAAAACAAAATTACATTAGTACGCGCAACTTCACACCCATACGGCCACTTTGCTCGACTATTAGGAGCGCACCATTTGATTTCCGGGGGGATAGGGTTTATTTGAAGAAAAAAGATTCGCCCACTAGTTAGATGAAAAAAATCGTCCCACTGATAACTAAAAACAAAATCTCCAACCAACTCTATATACATATTTCGCCGTCGATTCGGCGAGAACAAAGTCAGCCAAGACTACAAAGTCTACAAAGTCAGCCAAGACTGTACCCGGGGACTGTACTCTCCAGTACATGTGCCCTCTCCTTCCCTGCAGAAGGTAACTTCGTGGTTGCTTTAATTGCAAAATTCTAAAGCTGTATCCAAATCCAGGAGGAGAACCAATTCCAGATGTTGAAACCAATTTCTTGATGTATATAGTTTCCCATCGCCACATGCTGTTGTACAGCCAAGGTCAGAGGTCTTACTTCCAATATTTGGCGCTATATACGGAGAGGGGATATTCTATAGGAGTTTGTATCCTTCTCTCGTCCTCCTTCCCCAAACAAACAAACAAATTTAGCGAACATGCCATTTTTTTCACTTTTCCTCCATTGCCATCACCCCGCCGTTTGTTTTTGGCTTCTTTTGGCTTGCTTGCTTGCTTACTTACTTACTTATAGCAAGATTATATGACACATAACATTTTGAGTATTTCGAGACTATAAACATGTCTTAAACCATCAGTTAATTTTAAAGCATTATGCAAAAAGAAAAATGAAATTTTGATCAAATCACGCAAACGCAATCACATTTTAGACACCATTGCCAACAATAAAATCATTTGTGAAAAAAGATAAATCATAGCGACATTAAATAATTCAATCATTTGTCCAGGGTCCAAATGTGTAAATGAAGGTGCTAATAGATTATCCACTCACCTGCAGTTTAACTCCGGATATTTATATTTGACATAAAGCGACATACAAACTAATAACACAGCATAATTGAGATGTATAGATTGATAAAGTACATTGACATCAAAGTCTTCTCATCGCTTGATCACGATTTCCTTACATTAATTAATAGCTTTCCGTCTTTACACGTGGAGAGATAACATCATACTCTATTATGTGATGCAATCAAACGAAATGAGGACAATGTCATCAAAGTAGTTTTTTAGTTGTGAGCTCATTTAAAATTCAAATCCTTATATTTGTATATTTTGTTTAAATAACCGATGATTTCAACTATAATTTGGCTTTCTTGTATCACGTTTTTATGGCATATACAACCAATTCAAGTTGATCAAAAGTTCTTGATCATGATGTAAAAATCTTTAACTTAACTTTTCATGACATTGTTCCCATTTTTATTGATCGGGTAACATTTGTTGTCTATATATCTGCTTTATTATCTGGGGTATTGAACTTGTCGGATAATACACTAATCAAATATTTAAAAGATCAGAATCTGACAATCTTAGTTATACATTCTTTATTTTTGAAGGTGCTAACCAATGTGTTTTTCAGTGTCTCGGGATATCACGACTCAGTGGTGCGGGTGCTCTCTTGCCTAAATATTACTGAATGAAACGTCACTCATCTGATCTACTGGTTAATGCTGTTTTTGCACAATGTTAATAATTAATTCTGGTCTTTCATTTCTTTTAGTGGTGCAGACAACTATGTGGTAGAAATAAATACATTATGAATAATTATTCTTATTAGTTTAAAAGATTAGTTATTGATGTTTGCTGGAAACATTGCAAGAACTATCATATATTATCACACACCTGATACGATATTTAATGTTGACTTTATTCATCTTTCGGACTCTTTATAAATCAGTATCATAACGGACTGATTAGACTTGCCTCTGGTGCATTTGAGTCCCGGGTTCAATCCCCGGTCAGGACAAATTGCTGAGATATTTAGCTTGGGAAAAATCTGAATGTAATTGATAATTTATATAGATTAAACTCGGACTTCAGTTATCCATAATGGTGTAATTAGCATTAAGTAAATGAACTATGATATTACCCCATCCTTCGGCGGCGACGTTAAGCCGTCGGTCCCGTATACAAAGGCCATGATACCTGAATATATTATCACAGCCAGTTTGGAAAAGAGAAGCGTGTTAATACTATAGTCTAAGAGCTAAATCTCATACGGAACTTAATTACGGATTGAGTTCAACACCCATGTCTACCAATGTTTAATACCATGAGGTGTTAGGATAGAACCTTACTGATAGATCACTGCTAGGGGGTAGTGGACTCAAATTGTAGGGTACGTTTTTTTTCTAGAGATCGCGAAAGGTCACACAAGGGTAAAAAATTGAAAATGCTTTGAACTTGTTGAAAAATGTATCAAATTACTCGTCTGATGACAAGGATTAAAAAATGTATAGTTTGTGCTATCTATGACATATCGATATTGAGTTTTCCTACAAAAACCTCATTTTTAGGCAAAATATCATGTTTTTGGTTGTACGGGAATCAAAATTTCAACTTGTAGGTAGCACAAAATAAAATAACAAAAAGGGAAATTCGTATTTTTAAACTTGAATTACCTAGAACGGAAAACGAACATAGTGGGTTTTTTAGTTCTTTTTTCTTGGTTGAAATGAAAACGATAAACGATCATAGTGGGTTTAAGTAGTTTTTCATGGTTGAAAATGAAAAACGATTCATATGCACGGATCAAGGTTTTATATTAGTTATTTGCAGCTATAAATCTGAGTTTCTTAATTTATGCTACCCATCAATCCTTGTTAATTCAAGAGTGGGCTCATATATCTTACAGATGCACCTGTAAGGGGAAGGGTTTAATTCAGAACAGTGCATATAGCATAGGATACGTAAACCTCCATCTCATTTATTCGATTACATTGTGTCATTAGCACGCTTTCTACAATACAACTATAAATCACCTGTACTTCCAGTCTTATTGCATTTCTGTAGTTGAGTTCCGGATTTTATCGTAAATCTTCTGAACCATGATTCCTTTTTGACGACGATTCAGCGAGTTATCTGCATATCTTAAGCCACAACGTAGATCACTACGATATAAATCACTATTACCATTTGGTTGATGCTGTATTCTTATGAATCAACTAAATCATAATCATTATGACTTTGGTGTTTAATTCATTACCAGTGTCTTCAAAGCTGCAAATATACATAATATTTGATTGCTCCATATATTCTTTTGTTTAATGCAATCAAGCAAAACTGTTTTAATTAAATACTAATTGTAATTCATTGAGCAGGTCATTATGCCTAACTTTTCTTGAGGATGGTGTATTTAACCTTGATATTTGCTGAACAGTCGTTACGATGTAGACTGATTGTCTGATAACCTTTTTTTAAGACAAAATTGTAATAATGTTAATATTACTGCCTATTGATGAATAGCTTATTTATTTGCCTTACTTTACTAATAGATCATGAGCACTTGGCAAACTCGTATTCTCCTTACCGTAATATCTGTCGACCAAATTTATTCATATAACCTTTAAAAAAATATGATGCCAAGAATATGCTGTAAAAGAAAAGCTAACTTTGCAATCTACTGATCTTAGTTTTTGTGTGCATTAGTGGATTCTCTAGTATTTCTAGTAGTTGCAAAACACCAAACAAAAACTCCCACGATATTTCTTTTAATAATGAAATTTTTGATTTTGTTTAAAACAAGTCAATAATACTAATGATATAATTACTATTCACGAAATGGTACTCTTTCTAAATCGCTGTTTCACCTATATTTGTGAGTAGAAACTTAATAGGCATACACCTGCTATAAGTATTGCAACATCCTCAAAAATAGAGGTTTGTTAAGATTAGCCTAATCCTGCGATTGCAATAATAAAAAAAAGACTGCAATCGTCAAATGTAATGATAAGTTAACATGACTACCACATCATAAACTTTGATAGTAAGAGCACGTTCATGACGTGAATAAAATCTGTTTTGTGGTTGGGCAACTTACTCTTGGCTGTGGCTCCAATACTGAAAATTGACGGAATTTTTCTGGACCAAAAGCCTCCCCCTCCGCCTTAGATGAATTTTTGCTCTTCCACATTTTATGATTTTGTTGCTTGGGTATAATTTACCACAAACTTTAACACTTTTCGCCCTTTTACGTAACGTGGAATCGATATTCCTGGAATTCCTGCAGTTCCTAGGACCGCTTTTGAAAGTTTTCAACAAAGTTTCGAGAAGTTTCTATCGTAAATAAATGCATTTTCAACACAATTTGAACATCCTTCCTATTCGATTCAAATATTTGTCAAGTGGTTATCAATTAAAGAGCGAAGCGTATGAATAAACCATTTACAAAATGTATTCACTTTAATACGGTTTTAATTTCCATTAAGATTCCAATTCCAGTCACTATTAACTGCCCGCAATCAATGCACACCGTTTAATAGCCATCAATTATAAGCCTTTATGTTTTAAACTATAGACATAGTAAACAAAATCAATACTCTTGCAAAAGGCGAATTAATCAAAACAGTTGAAGTAGACCTATTATTCAGACATCTATATTTGTAATTATCCTTGAACGCTGTATCATGAGACGCCGTGCATCGGAAACATGATGCATCACGATTGCAAATGAGCCGGAATATTGTGCATTTCGCAAAATATATAACTTGGAATCTACATGTTCAAATTATACTTTAACTTAAGTCGAAGGATGCTTCGATTAATTTGTTGGATGAAAAGAAAAGAAAATTATTATGCGAATAAGCAATTGATCTCAAACCTTCATACATACGTTAACTTCATATCTCTGTGTAAATATCTGTTACGGACACTCGACATGAATCGTCACGAATGCTTTCTAATTAGTTGACACGAACCACTTGGGGTTTATTTCATATATTTCATTGTTTTCCTAATACGTTACCAACAATTTATTATTTGAAAACTAAAAAGTGGTTATGTTTCCAAAGACGGTAAAGTGGCGCCAATAAAATTTGTATTATTTGTTATTTGGCACCAAAACTCCTACAATTGCTCTACAGCTGCTTAAATATGTTTGTTACTGGGATTTGGCGCAAATGGTAAATGATATTTTAAAAATCAATTATGCAACATTAAAAACTCAAATAATCATCAAAACCCATTTTTTTGGCTATGTTTGATACACATTCATTATAACAATAAACTACCCAATACGTTTCAACACAATATGGGGCTAGGGTAGTGAATTCTCAAATTCTCGAAATTGTCTTGCCCCTCCCCCTTTGGTCGTACCAATAAATCTCGTGCCAAGAAACCTTTACCCCCATTCAAAAATCTTTTTCCCACCCTTTACACGTGCAAGATTTTAGAGAACCCAAATTTGAAACCTTAAATTGTCTTATTATATAATTTTCATATTTGAAAATGTTCCTAGCGTTTTTCTACACCCAAAATATCTGGGGCACCTTTCGATATGCCAAAAATCGCTTGGACCTGCCAAAACCTGCTTACCCCCACCCCTAATTGGCCTGCCCCAAAAAAATCTTTGCCTCACCTCTATAATTCAATACCCCAGGGTACACCTAATTATTGCACCATCCCTTAGTGGCGTACAGATTTCTTTCAATCGAGAACACGTCAAGATCAGGACAAAAGAAAATCTGTTTCTATTACATTATTGCCTCATATCGAATGACCTTGTTTCTCACTCACCATTTATATAGTTCCATGCTGGTTTATCAATCTCAAATCACTTGTATTCGTCTGTTTTCTCGGGATTTCGAGAAAGACTGAAAACCTTATAACGTCCTCCTTATTTCTTATTCAACATGTTCAAGAGGAGCGTTTTAAAAACAGATGTCTGTCAGATTTGACCAACTCTCTTTCTCGTATCTTTCTCGTTTCTGTATCGCTCTCTGACTACTGAGATTAACCCAAATGATTGTATTATTCTATTAGACTAGACACAAATTGATTTTATCAATATCAAACCTCGGCGCATTAACCCAAGTCAGTTCAACGTGAATAACAAATTAAAGAACCTCCGACGTTTAAAGTGATTGGAAACATTTTGGAAGTTTATTTTGATCCAAAGAAGAAAAAACAAGAGCAGACGATAAACAGCCTCCTCCGAAGAGATTTAATTTTGGAGTTTGATCTGATTTTTCTCAAGTAGAGGAGTACCCAAATAGCAAATATTAAGGGCTACCCATAAACAACCCGGGATGGATTGGGACAGGCAATGGTAAACACCCGACTCTTTTCGAATCTGCTACATGTTTAGATATGGCTCTATCCATATACACGGGACCGACGGTTTATCGTCCCCTCTGAGTACTCCCCTGGTTCATTAACCAAATGGGGAGATTGGAAGTCTAAATTTATCTACAGATTTTGCCAATTACCTTCTGGATTTTTGTCCAATTTGATATGCCAAAAAGTTGCCTCCGCCAGGACCCCATGCACTAGTATTCTAACCACTAGGCCACAATCTCCCTCAAATTTCGTGACAACCTTTTTTATCGACAGGTAAGTCACGCAAATACACCCGACACAACAGGTGGATTGTTAACCCAATCATCATTACATTTAACGTATATGTGACCAGCTCCAATAAAACCCGGAACAAGTCGCCAGGCATGTTTTTGAGTTATAGGGCTTTAAAGATGACATTCCATAAAATAAAAAATCAAATTTTGGAATTCTTAATTTCATGATATTTGACCTTGTGAATAAGTGGCATTTCAAATCCTTTAAAATAGATGAAAAAAGATGTTTCTTTAATCAATAATTGACAGTTGAACTGTGATAATTCCTATTCAATCCTGTGTAGTGCAGGAAACTAACATATACATATTGATGATATGTATATAATGTTGGTATAATTTTAAAGCTTATTGTCCCGTGCTTACATTTTTATTCAAATCATAAAACGTCAAAAATGCGACTTATTCCTGGTTTGTCGGAACGGGCCACATATACTATTACACCAGATTTATAGTAACAAATAAATACCAGGGGAAAGTTATATCGTTCTGAAGCTCACATAATCAACACCGCTATATTGTATACTATGATTATCCAACTCGTACCATACACAACCAGGCACTACTGCTTGTATATCCGCTATCCCTAAGCCAATGTCAAACATAGCAGAAGATTAGGATTTGCCTTGCACGCGGCTTATCCGGCCTTTTGATTGACGATGTTCAATGGTAACGTTATTGGTCGAATTTGCAATGTTTACGTCATTATATCAAAGTGTTGCATATTAATATTTGATTTGGAAGGAATACTTCTCGCGAAGGAATTCCCAAAATCACAGCGGATTTTTAGAAGTTCAATAAGGCCTTACGGGTTCTTACACTCAATTCAGCCATCAGCCATTGCACGGTCTTGGATTTAGTGTTGATGGAGAGAGGGAAAGATAACTTAAGCAGCCTTGAGAAGGGGACGGGTTATGAAAATAATACAAATAAATGTAACCGTATTCCACTTCCATTGCTCGATAGGGATCTGTAGCGCCTCATGAACAAGAGTCCTAACGAATTGTTTGCCCTGGATTGTGGTAAGCTTGTGAAGTTTCTTTCACATTATACCCACAGGTTACTGAGTAACAAAGTATTCTCATCATCCAAAGATCTCAATGTTTTATTTACTTTTGGGGCTTCGATCCCTTTGCTTGTTGGTCTAATATACAAATATTTGTTTTATCTAAAAATTCCTCAATATAATATCTATCCACTCGCGCCTCTTATCAGTCAGTAAGACATATATATCTGTAGCTCTTTGCCCGACAAAAGATTGCCTACTTACAGTGTACTGAATTATACATTAGAGGTTGAAAAGCAACTTGAGGTTCCAACTTTCATTGTATAATCTGTGGTACCTGTATTCCCACGAGTTATGGATTTAAAAGCAACTAGCGGTTTTAGTGTCTAATTTAAATTCGATGAAAAGAGAAAGGTCTATCGTGTTAATATCAATGATGATCAAATTATACACATTTGTGCGGGTCCAAATTTGTTTAATGGCTCGATAATATTCAGAACATTCCGTCAAGGGATTTACCTTCATGCCTTTTATACGAACGCAAATAACAGATATATAAAAAGATCAATGGAAGGAAAATTTGCTTTTAAACCTAAAAGCAAAGGTTGCCCACGAGATGGAGCTATAACATTTATATTGTTGTAAATGGGTTATTCAATTTGAAATGCATACACCCCTTTGGAAGATGACACTGTGGTCCAATTGCCGAATCTAGTCCCCCCCCCAAAAAAAAGGCAACATCAGGTTAGGGTTAGCTTTAGGGTTGTGGGCGGGTTGTATTTCGCAATACACCTCCAATTTCAGTTATAGAGTTTATGGTCAATCCAAGTTGATTTTTCTACCTGTTTTGTGTTTAAGTAAACAGACAGCAGTGGAAAACATTAAAATTGAGTTAAGTTTCTACAATTTGACCCATTTCTCATATTTTGTTAAGAATTTCAAAAATACATTTTAATCTGTTTTTACGGGGCGGGGTAGTGAGGGTTGAAAATGACTAAACTGGTCATCTGGTTAGAATTCCAACATCTTCCATAAGGGGTGTGATTTTCAAATGGAATAGCCCAATATACCACGTACATTGTCTCTTCAATTTTAAGGATTTCAACGCGAGCTTGGTCACGTATTTTGTTCAAATACATTGGAACAAGTTTGAACACACAATTTTCTTGTCAACCATGAGCATTTACACGTGCTGAAGCTTTTAAAAACTTAAGAAATACGCATGTTTGGTTACTATCTACTCCCAAAATTAGGTCAAACTGAAGCATTGAGATTGAGCTATGTTTTACCTTGAAATACAGAATATGGTGCTGTATTATTTCTGACATTTGAAGAAAGCAAAGATATTTGAACTACTCTTGCTGATGGTGTATTCTTTAATAGTGCATAAGCCTGACCCCTTGAGATAGGGTGTTTGGTACTAGTGGGGGGGGGGGAGCAAGCGGGAAAAGGTCATTGAACTTTACACAGGGTCGAATTTCAAACTTGCTCAAATTGGGTTAAAAACCATTTCAATGTATTCCTCTAGTCATAAGGATTCAGAAAATATCTAGTTATCTAGGACGTACCGTTCTTGAGTTATTACCAAGGTCAAAGGTCACGTTTTTGGCTCTATGGGGATCAATAACATCAAAGTTGTCAAAATGTTCCTTTTGATAAAACAATTCAAATAAGGATAGGATTGCCCAATATAGGATGTTTCGTTACTTACATACTGTATCAAAATAGGTCAAGGTCAATATGCCTCAATGGTACCTATTTTTCTGTGTTACCCTGGTGCTTTACCTCAGTTATCCGACTAAACATTAAAGGGGACATATCTAACAGTAACATTTTATGAAAAAAATAGAAATATATTTTATATTAATGAAATGATACAATATGGTTTTAATCATCAAAGGCGAAACTGGCCACGATCATTATATCTGAGGAAAAAACCAAAACAATCAATATATAAATATGGGATTTCTCTCAATTACTGTAAAGAATGAGGTTGTCCTTACGAGAGTCTGCCAACATGGCCAAGGGGAATCTTAGTCAAGTTATCTAAATTGTCTGAAATCTAGGGTGATGATTAGCAAGGTCCTCGCGTAATAAGATGCAATATGTAGGATATAAGATATACCGCAATTTGCGGCGGTCGTCTTGTGCCCAGCCACGCGAGTTTATCACTCGATGATGTTATCAAATTTGCCCAATAATAGAAATTCAATTCGTAGTAGAATTGGCTACCCAATGATATTCAAAAGGTCAAAACAGTCTTGGTATTTTTCCCTTTGTTTATAGTTCTAATATTTTATTGCCCTCATTAAAGAAATGTTATATCCCTACTTAATAAATACATCCACACAAATTCAATTTGAACAATGGCATTGTCTCCGTAAGATGTGATATTCCAAAGACCAAAGGTATTGTTAGTTATCCTTACTTTATTTTTTTTCGTCCGTCTGATTTTCCAGTCTTAATTATTTATTATCTTTTCTTTCCTATGGAACCAAAAGTGTGCAGTGAGAGTGATAACATCACCGAGTGATTTGCTACCCTCACAGAAGTAAGACAGTGCTGCTTTCTATCACATCAATTTCTTAACATGTTACTTGAATTAGTCATCAACATAGCAATACAGAACACAGACACAGGCATCTGGCTACCAGGTTAACAATCAACGGAACAACTGAATCCTTCATCTACCTAGGAAGAGTAATCACAAAGGATTTAACCAGCTCAAATGACATCAAAAGAAGAATTGATCTTGCTATGGGTGGAATGCAAAACTTATGAAAATCAAAAGAAATTTCATCTGACACAAAGATAGAACTATATCAGTTCTAAATCTATCAATAGCAACATATTGGACACTCGACTCAAGAAAAGAGATAAACAGCGACTCCTGGTGTTTGAAATGTCTTGTCTAAGAAGAATATTGGGAATCTCAAGAAGAGACAGGCAAAGAAATACATCAATTCGATATATTTATTGTTGAAATTCGGCCGCAGCCAGGGAAAGCCATATTGTAATGCTCAGATGCTACTTAATTAAAGGGACGGATGCCAACCGAAAATGACGGAACAGGGATATGGGAAGAGGTCCGAGTTTAGAAGCAGGGGGAAAACGGAGAACCCGGAGATAACCCTCCGTGTATTATTCGAAAGTTTGTATTATTCATGTTATTATCTCCGTCAGTACCCGTCAGTTGTAGTTTCTCTAGCTGTGTTAAGAATAAGGCATTACTATAGAAGCGTTTCTTCATAAAGCTAAACTTTTATTTAGCTGTGTTTTGTGTCACATAACGTAGGTTTGACTCCAGTAAACTGTTATAGTGTTTGATTATCTCCAAACAATAAAAAGAAACAAATCCATATACTGTTAAATTATCCACTCTCTCCGTTATTGCATTTGAACTATTTTGAACTATTGGGCAGATGCAGCTAATGACAAAGATCTCGTAGCAAGTTCCAATCATGGTAACACTTATACCATTTTTCATCCTAATGTGGCAGTAACGCGTTGAGACAGCTGTTTCGCGCGTGCAACTATGCGGCGGCATTAAGCACGTGTGTTTGTTTGTACGCCAGCGCTTTGATCGAAAGCTAACGATTTAAATCTGCGCCCAATGAAATGCGCACTGACGTCAATGCCACAGGGTGAAAAACAGTATATACCATGGCCCTGGTTATCATTGGAGGGCAGTGTTTCATATTACTATTCTTCTTACTATTCTTCCCTACCTCACTAGCTGTTGGCGTCTGATCATTGCTATAAACATTGGATGCTTTCTTGAGTATCGGCGCTAGTTCTGGCGGTAATGGAGTCGCATCTCCTGTCACTGATAATCGAACTTTGTCTCTCATGGCTGTCGTCAAGCTCACCTATAAACACAAAACAAGGAGAGCAGGTAAAATATTTAAGAATATATCATCAATATTATTTAAAGCTAATGACTGCACAATTAACATCATTATTTTTGAGATAGATAATCAAAATTGCTAAACAACATTACTAGACAAGGACATCCCATGCTGCGAACATGTAGCTACCTGTTATAATAAGAACGAAATGTTATTTCTCATTCCGTATTCTGTATTTTCTGCAAACATAAAAGTCACAATCTCATATCCAAGACATTGAAATACCATTATATATGATGCGCAATCGTAAGTTTTTTGAAAGTGCTAGAAATAGTTTTTGTTTCAGAGTTGGAGGGATAACTTTCCAAAGATTTCAAGGAAAAGCATCGTTAACAAAACCTCAATTATTGTCTTGCGACATATTCAGAAAGATAACAGATACTCAAGTAACTGCGCCTAGACATAGGCAATTAAAACACAAGAAGAAAATGCTACAGGCATTTTAAGCCTTCGTTACTCTCAATTACAACATTACATTTACCTTACAGCTCTAACAAGATTCAAAACATGTTGCTTAAACAAACAAGTAGACAAAACATAATCCTTAATAAGATGCCTTAAGTGCTGGCTAGTCATACAAGCAGTTTACTTAATTTGAATATAAGGAGCTCTTAATTTGTTATTACAAAGGAGTAAAGGGTGAGCTTACTTAGGTGTTGTCGTAAGATATACTTGTATAATTGAGGATTTCGTGAACAATATTCTCAAATAAGAGCTGTGTGTTTTGTCTTAAAGGTCCGTAACCCGATCGACAGCATCATCCCCCCGATTTTTTCAATGTTGATGAGGTTTTGGTATCACATAATAGATACTATTTTTCTCATTACTATCCTGAAATTTGACGCTCCAATTCGATGTATTTCCGGAGAAATCATGAAACACAGCGGTTTTTACAGGTATACCAGTTGTTCGCATTTTACACGACACGGGAGTTTTGGGTAGTCATAGAATGAAATCGGAATAGATTCGGAAGATTTCACCCCAGTACCAATTCGTCCGCAAAATACATCAAATAGGCCCCTAATGTCAAACTATAGATGGCGCTATAATGATATAAAACAAAAACAAAAATAAAGAAATACATAAGAGGCGAAATAAATAAGGAAACATGACCTATATTGTCAAGCATGATACGAGGAATATGAAAAAAATTATGAGAGCACCTCCCCCCCATTAAAAAATTATTTAAAAAATAAAACAAAGAAAAATCATAAATATGTGAAAATGTGCATCATATAGCTAAAAATAAAGAAATAATTAAGCGAAGTAAATACAGCATGGGCTATCTTGTCAAGAATGATAATGAACGCAGTAATACGAGGGGGTATCAAAAAGTTTTAGAAATCGCACAGAAGTGAAAGAGCTATATCAATGAAATTTTGTCAGTACAATCACTGGTCCTTATGTACACTATGGTGCAAAAATGGTCTCATAAGAATGTTTACTTTTTTTACAGGCGACGCTAGATGCTAATAACCTGCTGCCCCAGTTACTGCGCATAAACTGCAAGATTGAGAAAATTGAGGCAAGCAGCGTTATTAAGATCCTGCATTTGAAGGGTTGCAGTGCCTAGAAAATCGATGATAAAATGAAAGTTATCTTCGGTGGTGATTGTGATATTGTCACTGTTGCTTTTTGGAAAATGAATTTTTATTTCATCACAGATTTTTTGGGCACTGTAACCCTTAAAATGGAACTTAATCATGCTACATGCCTCAATTTTCTCCATTTTGCTGGTTATGCGGTTACATAGGCAGGTACTGACATCTAGCGCCTGTAAAAAAGTAAACATTCTTATGAGACCATTTTTGCATCATAGTGTACATAAGGACCAGTGATTGCACTGACAAAATTTCATTGATATAGCTCTTTCACTTCTGGGCGATTTCTAAAACTTTTGATACCCCTCGTATGTAATGTTTTTAAGATTAATCAGTATGAATAGAGGGTATAAAAGTGTACAGGGGCGAGCCGGTTTTCAGTGCCAAGGCGAACACTTCCTGTTTCCACCGGGACATACGCTCGGCCGTTGTTTCGCGATGCCTGACCAGAATGCAATTCGCGCGTACCAGTGTATTGGCTTGCTAATTATGCTAATTATTCACATTTATGCTGAAATTGTTCCTGTTTTCTCACATAGATGGATAAAGGGGACAATATTTGACATTGTATGTAAGTTTGAAGAGAATCCATATCCTAAACCGATAGGGTTACCCCCCTTTAAATAGGTTAATGACGCTTATGTGTGTGGGAAGATAAATGTTACGGTTAAAGTAAAGTCTGTACGGAAGTAACTAAGGGCCATGTGGGTTCGTTTTGTAACGCAAGAAGTCAGGATCTTGTGAACACAAATCCCGACTTCTTGTGTTCCTGACTTAGCCAGTTTGAAATAAAGAGATAGTAAAGATATAAAAATAAAGAAATAGTTAAGACAACTCAGGATCTCAAGAACTCATGAAATTTGTTCGATTTTCACGGCGTTAGTATTTTAATTGTAAGCCCATCCACTTTAGTTATCTCGAGATCCTATTTTCATGACTTATAGTCAGGAACTCGTGAACTCAAGCCACGCTTGAGTTCCTGACTTCCTGACTTCAAGTCAGGAACACAGGATCACGAGATCCTGACTTCATGACTTTAAAGTCAGGAACTCGTGAACTCAAGCCGCGCTTGAGTTCTTGAGTTCCTGACTTCATGACTTTAAAGTCAGGAACTCGTGAACACAAGCCGCGCTTGAGATCCTGACTTCACGACTTTAAAGTCAGGAACTCGTGAACACAAGCCGCGCTTGAGTTCACGACTTCCTGACTTTGAAGTCAGGAACACAAGAACTCAAGCGCCGCTTGAGTTCACGACTTCCTGACTTTGAACTCAGGAAGTCACGAACACAAGAACTCAAGCACGGCTTGAGTTCGTGAGTTTGTGACTTTAGCACGTGTGTTGATAGCGCCATCATTTGATATTATATGTATGCATTTAGGCTCTCTCAGCTGGTAGGTGACACCGAACTAAACTCGTCATATACTCGGATATCACCTATTAATTATTTATTTAATCTATTTTTTTTTCATTTCAGCTTAATCATTGTTAATTTAGCAGTTGTGTTTGTAATTGCAATTAGAAAGAAATTGTAATAAAACATGATTTTAAATATTTATAAATTAATTTTCTCTGAGGACTGGTGGTGTGTATAATAATCAGGTAATGTTGGTCGACGACGACGACGACGATAATGATGATGATGATGATAATCAATACACAAATGATAAAGAGAAATAAACATGCCTGGCATATATATTCTATTTTTAAGATGGACAAATTTGACCTCTTGGCTCCTTGCTTTTAATATGCATTGTAAAAGTCGGGTTGGCCTTGAAGAAAATATGTTACATGCTGTTCGAATTATAAAGCCATATAGTCGGGTTGACCTTACAATGTTTGTGCACTCATAAATTGACCTGTGAACGCATTGGATATAACACATCATACTCCACAACGTCAGGTTAACTTTCTTGTTGAATGGAGGCCTCGAGGTCACTGAACTGTGTCTTTGGAAATTATGTCTTTTTTGGCTCGTAGCAAATGATAGTATAATAATGTGTATGCAAAATCATAGGTGAGCAGGGTAGATTACACGTGCTCTTTGTTCAAATATTACAAGTATTAAACATGTTTGGCAAACATTAGCGTTTCATATTGCTTGCAACCCCCCGGTCAACCCCCTCCCCCAATTATTGTTAGAGCCAACACTATTTTTGTCCGTCCCTGTCTCAGTATAAAACAACATTGACTGGACTGTGCAGGAGGGGGAGTGAAGATTGCATAGTTAAAATTACTGAAATCCCTCATCACTGCCATCATCATCTTTTTTCATCACCACCAATCTGACATCATCAGTATTATCCATTATCATCATCATCATCATCATCATCATCATCATCATCATCATCATCATCATCATCATCATCATCATCATCACTGTGATCATTAACATCATCATCATCATCATCATTACCTGATAATACTAGACACACCATCACAGCAACGAATTTGGGGGATATTCGATATTGCAAACGATCATTTCTGGATCACTTTCGTTCATTTTTCGTTCATTCTTTAAATCAAAATACCGGGCAAGTATGTCGGTAAATGTGTCTATTTTATGTATTTTTTGTGCTAATTTTATTACAAAATATTTGATATCAATCCTAGTTGCACTCCCATTCGAGTACATGACAAGTTTAGTTCGGTGTTACTACCAGCTGAGAGAGCCTAAATGCATCCATATAATATCAAATGATGGCGCTAGCAACACACGTGCTAAAGTCACAAACTCACGAACTCAAGCCGTGCTTGAGTTCGTGTGTTCGTGACTTCCTGAGTTCAAAGTCAGGAAGTCGTGAACTCAAGCGGCGCTTGAGTTCTTGTGTTCCTGAGTTCAAAGTCAGGAAGTCGTGAACTCAAGCGGCGCTTGAGTTCTTGTGTTCCTGAGTTCAAAGTCAGGAAGTCGTGAACTCAAGCGCGGCTTGTGTTCACGAGTTCCTGACTTTAAAATCATGAAGTCAGGAACTCAAGAACTCAAGCGCGGCTTGAGTTCACGAGTTCCTGACTTTAAAGTCATGAAGTCAGGATCTCGTGATCCTGTGTTCCTGACTTGAAGTCAGGAAGTCAGGAACTCAAGCGTGGCTTGAGTTCACGAGTTCCTGACTTTAAGTCAAGAAAATAGGATCTCGAGATAACTAACGTGGATGGGCTTACGATTAAAATACCAACGCCGTAAAAATTGAACAGATTTCATGAGTTCTTGAGATCCTGAGTTGTCTTAACTATTTCTTTATTTTGATATTTTTACTTTCTTTTTATTTCAAATTGGCTAAGTCAGGAACACAAGAAGTCGGGATTTGTGATCACAAGATCCTGACTTCTTGCGTTACAAAGCAACCCGCATGGCCCTTAGTTACTTCCGTAAGTCTGCACAAAAAGTAACGCAGCTGTTATCAATACACCTATAGCTTCAGAACTAATAATTGTTTTCACAATATTTTAATATAAAAAGAAGGATAATTTATTTACGCGCATTTTGATATCCAATTTGTCCTAGTTTTGTTTAATATTAACAATACAGCAGTGTTTTGAAACAAAGATACCCGAATTTAAAAGTTGCAGCTATTTGTATTGATTTGAAGTAAAGCGCAAAGATAATGACGTGCTTTACGTGCTACAGGGCTGGCATAATAACCATTGATCGCTGTAAACTGCAACTTTAAAATTCGGGTATTTTTCTTTAAAATGACTACTGCGTTGTTAATGTTGAACGACATTTGACAAATGGGGTATCAAAATTCGCGTAAATAAATCATCCTTCTCTATGTTGAAATATTGTGAAAACAATAATTAGTTCTGAAGCTATATGCGTATTTATAACAACTGCGTTACTTCTTATGCAGACTTTAGATAAGTAGCCACCACAAGTTGTAACTGGCAACGTAGACATCATTTTATCTTATATATAAATGGTACATGGTATTGTTTGGCCAAAAAGCAGGCAGATATTTCAAACCTTGTGCGAAATGCTAATTATATTTGGTGTATTTGTGTAATAATGGGTGCAGAATTATTAGCCAAAACGGAAGTATGAAGATTATGTTGCCCTACATTAATAATTGTAAGTACAGTCTCACACAGAACCTAGTTTTCCACCTAAATTACACAAAGGATCAACTTTCATTCGCGTAAATACACAGGTGAAATTATATGGTACAAGAGAACGACAACATTTGTTGTTGCTGCTGCAACTTCAACTTGAAGTTGATTAAGTAATAACAGCTTTAACTTCAATGCAGTTGGCACTCTTTGCGCAATTCATGAGTATGTGGTGCAATAAGATTCAGTTCGACTGAGAAAGTCTGTCTGATTATACTACATTTCCCCTAGTTACAGTCCGATCGATCGGAACAACTTTATATTTGACCTAACCTTTGACCTCAGATGACCTTTGTGGTTTCATACTTCCAAAATGTTAGGAATCAATTTTCCCAAGTTACAGCTCAATTGGAGCAACTTTACATTTGACCTGACCTTTGACCTCAGATGACCTTTACGGTTTCATACTCCCCACTCGTCAGGTATCATTTTCTGCAAGTTACAGGCCGTTACAGACCTTTGACCTTGGATGACCTTTGCGGTTTTATACTCACCAAGTGTCAGGGATTATTTTCCCCGAGTTACAGCCCGATCGGAGCAACTGTAAATTTGACCTGACCTTTGACCTCAAATGACTTTTGCGGTTTCATACACCCCAAGTGTCGGGGATCATTTTTCTTGAGTTACAGCCCAATCGGAGCAACTTTGAATTTGACCTGACCTTTGACCCCAGATGACCTTTGCGGTTTCATACTGCCCAAGTGACCTCGGATGACCTTTGTGGTTTCATACACCCCAAGTGTCAGGGATCATTTCCACCAAGTTACAACCCAATCGGAGCAACTTTAAATTTGACCTGACCTTTGATCTCAGATGACCTTTGCGGTTTCATACTCTCCAAGTGCTAGGGATCGTTGTACACGAGTTACAGCCCGATCAAAGCAACTTCCAATTTGACCTGACCTTTGACCTTGGATGACCAATATCATACCATGATGCACCAATTCATTAAACACTGAAAACTTAAATGAATTAGTAGATAGATAGATATTCCTCTCATGACATCATGTTGGTGTTTGGGGTATACCAATGTTTCTTTTAAATAATTAACTCTAGCCACTTTTTACTTTAGCCACTTCTAGCCCTGCTGGTTACTTGGAAGCTTTGGTCTGCTGTCAAGAGCTGCCACTATGCAGTAATTGATACACCCCCCCCCCACCCCACACACACACCCCCTACATACACCCAACCCCACATGTTACAGATGTGGCATTATAAGTAGTATGATGGTATATGAAGGTACCAGTAACAATGGGCCTGCTCAAAGATTTGATTTACATTGGTATTTTTGTAATGTGTAATTCCACTGAATGTCCTTTTCAGTTTACTTAAATCCTTCAGTGTCTCCTTTTTAGATTTACAAAACATTTAATCTTGTGAGTTATTTGTAAATATCGTCTCCAAACAATGATATATTTCACTTCCAAAATAATAGTACCTGACAGGTGGTTACAGAATGATTGATAACTGTATCAGTTGTAAATCAAAGACTTGAAACGAACCAAGGTACGAGTTCTTCTTCTGTGACAACAATGAGATATTTAAAGCTGAATGCACTATGTCTTGGACATAAACACAAAACAATGAAAACAAAATCTGCTTCGGCTGAAACTCTACGATCTCTCTCAATATTCTTTCTCTCTCCTCTCCTCTCTTTTTTCTTTCTAGGGATCCCTTAAGAAATACATCCGTTCGAATCAATGGACTTGATCACCGCATGTAAAAAAACGGTAATAACATACACAATTAGGTCATGATCTGATCTGACAATAACTTAATGTTCACGCTTTCTATGGAGTTGACTTTTGAGTACAGATCATTTTGTTTCCATGATGTTTCTACTTGAAAATAATATTTGTCGTTTGAGTCGGCACTTCGGGGCACCAAGTTAGTTTGTGTCAATTTAAACAGTGCTACTTATTTGGCTTCTGTTATCTAGTTTTATGGGAAATAAATGTTAGTGCCCATAAATGATAATCTTGTACATGAAGTAGTGTTTTACTATAAGGGATAGGATAGCAACGATGGCACAGTATTTATTGTGGGACATAAGAGCACATCAGACACATTAAATTGCATTCTGAATACCAGGAATATCTTTCTGATTTCAAATAATTTAGATTTTTTGACATTCGCGATATATTACAAATTTTATGGGAAATTATTATTAAAAGTCAACTAGCCTATGAGGGAGGGAGGCTATTAAGTGAGGAGTGAGGGAAGCTATTAATATTCACAGACACCAAAGCAACCTGAACAAGGACAAGGGACGACACGACCTGGCACCCGTCTACCGGAATATCCTGTCACATGACGTTGTTGACAACAACTCGTCATGTGACACTCATCAAGATCAATAACATCAGTTTGAAAAAGGCTTAGCGACCGCAAGCCGAAAGCTCACGTAAGTGAACATTTTTGTTGTGAGAATAGTCATAAATTCATCAATATAGCCTATATTTGAAGTGATCTTTAATCAATCGATTCTTCTGCGTGCGATATGCATATGAATAGACACTAGAATGTCTATTTTCTCGGTGGAAATATTTCGATGGTCTATATTTTTTCACAGGGAAATAATCCTACGATTATTCGGTCAACTAAACCACGCTTTCAAATGTAGATTGACTTCTTCAATTTCTATGCTCGTGAATAATGCACTGCGAAATTGAAAAACTTTTGTATACTTTGATCAAGGTAACTTCAAACCTGATATTCTGCGGTCATACGATTTTGTAACACACTGAAATGATTGGTCACATTATTTTGTTCAGAATTGGACAAATTTACCGTAATTTTAAACACAAATAATCGAAAAGTAGTAGCCTATTTTTGGGTCTCTTTTTGTGTTTTGTGGCATGTTTACGGAATCCCAGCCTCAGAAACCTACCCAACAGAAAATGAAGAATCCTCCCGTAAATTGGGTACGACTTTACATAATGATATGGCACGTAGTCATAATATGAATGATATACGCTCCCCGCCTCTCTCTCTCTCCCTCTCGTTTTAGTTTGGATTGTAACACTCGTCGTATCAGAAGTGTTTATGTCACTACATACTTGAATTTAAATGTGCAATGTCATTGACAGTTCTTTTTGCAACGAGTATTTTACACATACTCCACAACATCATGTATAGTTGGCTTTTGCTATGAAAAAGGTGATAAATCCAGGCCCAATTACTGATAATAACCCCCTTTGGTCAATTACACTTCCAGCTAGACAAGCCCACCCCAATCATAAACCACAGCAGACAATCCAAAAGATAGGAAATTGTTATGTAATAATGTTATTTTGATACATGTTGGCACACTTTTTGATAGTTCTATCATGGGAAATCAGCAGGAGCTAATTGGAGGGATTAGTGGTTTTGATTTTTATTCCTTTTTCATAGAGCAACCAGAGTATATATATCCCTACAGAACAGCAAACAAAACTATAACTTTACGAAACCTAACAAAGATACAATCAAAGATATAGCCTTCATGTTTCCATGATAAATCTTTGCTTCGCGAACGATTCAATAAATTTAATTATCCGTTTATATGCATTATAGCTATATCATATTTCTATTAATGTGAAAAGATAAGGTATCAATTTCAACTATTTCATTACTTAGCATGTATCTATTGCAATAAGCGAGAACATTATCATCAAATTACGTTAGTTATAAATGAGGTCGGTGCAATGGTCATCGATACGCTCGCAGTACGCTCCAGGTTTTATTCAACCTTGACAATTTAGGAAACTTATATCGCTTTTTACGCAAGAACAGGTCAGTGGCACCTTTGCGTGAATACGGACAGATCGGATTTCTTCGGAGTTCTTTGACTATACAGTGGACACTACTTGTTGTTTGTAATCGAGACGTGGATAATTATGCCAGACTGGAGGCGCTCACAGATACTATGCATCGTTACACCTGGTATAGGTATGGCGTAGTTACTCAAAAGTATCATGATCAGATTCGAATGATGCAAAGAGTGCCTAGAAGTGATCTGAAAAGCTTGCACTGCTTACAGGTAATCTTTCTCACTATAACCTCATTCTAATACAATTTTAACTTTAGGGACCATATTTTGTACTATCGTTTACAGAAACGCGTGATCCATAGGAGACTGGTAGAGTTGTAGGTATAATATAAAATGAAATCCGTTGACCTGTTTTATAGCAAAGATTGGGAGTGTTTGACATTTGATCATGTGAGCTTAGAGGCTCTTGAGAGAGAAGGTTTTGTGAATTGATAACTCTTTGCATTGGGATAGTCAATTTTACTTCACACATGAAGAGAAAATAAACTGCATTCTGATCCGATGCAAGGTAATGAGATTTTCTTGTTCGAAGTCATGTTAGGCAGCTTAATTACAAGGGTTCTTACGACCTTGAATTAACGATTACTGAGACACAGCAATGACAATTGTTTTAAGTTAGTAAAATAATGTCAAAGTACTGAACCACATCATTTTTATTTCAAGCGAGATAAATCCCTGGTATTTAGGAATTTTATTTCAAGAGCATTGAAAGTCTACTTGGGAGTTGTCAAGAGGAAAGGAAAGCGAAGCTTTATTTTGGTACATTAAACATCAGGAAAAGGTCGAATCTTTAGAATTTGATGAATATTGAATAAGTTTGTGTTGTGACTACAGCTGATCAAATATTACTACAGAGCCGCAAGGAAACGCGGTACAGCAAAATATTATTCATACGATTTGGTTTTGAGGGATAATCGTACACACCCATTGATGCCGTGGGCTAAATTAGGTCGGATCGATGGAGAGAGATTTATGTGGGATCCAATGTCAATAAAGATTGTGATCTGAGACCAATATCTATAGGATTTAGATCTAAAGTTGACATCTGATCTAGCAACGAAACCCGACTTTGCTCTCCACCCATGTGACCCAGAAAAAAAAATGGGCATTATGTTACAAAATGTTTGTTGAGAGATGTAGCGAATGTCTAATAATATGAAACAGAAGGTAGACGGTCCAAATGCTATTGATTGAGCATCTCGGGATTATGCCTTGGCATTTACATTTATATATCAGTATGTCGTGTTTTCTGTTTCGTGTTGGAAAGGTATGTCAAACCACCCACTAATGCTCCAAATGAACCCAGATATCGTCATTTGACTTCACGCTGACTTGCAATGCGCAATAGCGATGTTATATGTTAGCTAAACGATGTGCATATCGGCGTGACGTCAAATGACGACATCTGTGGTGTACCACGAGGAATTATGGGATTTACCGAAAAGTAATTTATCACAAATTTACTGGCACCGCGCCTTTACCTTCGTATAATGCAATTTCTATACTGTCAATACAAAGATTGTAACGTCAATATTGTACTTGCTAACTTAATACTAAACCCGTACCTACATCCAACTTTATGTTCCTACCCAAAACAATGCTTGTTTACATTTCTTTAATTATAAGAAATCAATCCAACCAATACTTTAGACAAGAAAACACATTATGCACAACTTATAAGGACTGGTATATTGCATTTATCGAAGCACAACATTAAGGTTAGCAACTATTTTAAACTGTTGCGATTTGGTAGTTCACAGCATCTTGCGAATGGTAGTGAGGTTTGGCAAAAATTGCATTGATCATTTCGTAGCGAGTGTGTAAAAGAATTCAAATATCACAAATATACTTTTGTAGGTCCTGTGGTTTTTGATTTATGTTGTAAAGACAGCCGAAATAACAACACTTTTGTAAAACGTACATAACTCATTAAGAACAATAAATCAAGCAAGTTTTCCAAGTATATGATTTGTAGAATGAACTTTTGGCTGCTTCGACCAACATTACCTCGTCTACCCTTAAGTAGGGATGACCATCAAAACTCCATGTTGCCCCTATTGCTACAAAAGATAGTTTTCTGGAAAGAACTCATCAGCAGAAGTATTTTGGTGGTTAAATGGTCAAAATCGGATTATGAATTTTCAAAGTTTCCCATTCTGACCGGTCATTGAACGAAATAAACTGACAAAGTCCAAAAATAGCAATGGGAGCAAAATTGGTATAAGCATATATTTACCTTTTTATATTTCTTTATTTTAATATAATATGCAAACATGAAACAAGCATATTGTGAAAGTATCAAAGGGTTTCTTATGAAATGGCACTTTACTAGTCAATAGCATAAATTATTTCTTCAAACCGAGGCACTGAAATCATGCTTTTAGAAAACATTTGCTAAAAATCATCAAAAATGGCTGAAATGGCACAAAATCAAAAGTCCAGGTGAACTTTTTTTCCACAACAATATAAATTATACTACACTTTAATAAATCTACTACAAGGGATTTTCAACATAGGAATCCAAACAATCAAATACCAACATGCACAGCTTTGTCCTGATATCACTTTAGGGGCTTTAACAAAATGTTTAACCTCTACTGTGATTTGATATCTATCTCTTTGATAGCTGATAATGCCCAGCCATTCAGCAAGTGGCTAATAACTGACCTTGATAGGCTTGAATGAACACTGTCATCTGCTTTAAAACCATCACACTAGGACCTGGTCACTCCATAATGCTACAGGGAGCACATTACTTTAACAATGGAGTGAAAGACTCATTATTGATTAGGCGCGTATTTTAAGAGTACAGCTCCTGTGCGTGTATAGCAGCAAGTCAGTGTTGATGGTATAAATATAAGAAAACGTTTGGGGTTGAAATCAGGTGAAAATACATCAAATGAGCACGAAACTTCACATTTATGTTCAGAAAGGTATCTATTTAACATGACTCGAAAGGTGTATGGAAATTCCAAAGGGAAGCTGGTGATTTATTTTTTAACTCGAGATCTACTTGTCCATTTTTTAACCTTTTTACAGAGGGTATGATAGAGGTAATAACGGCAACTCTGCCAAATTGGGCTATTCCAGAAATTAACGGCACCTACCCTATAGAAGACTTGGGATTCCCAAAATAATTTTTTTTGATTTACGAGGTCAGATGTGTCAAATTTGTCTTCTATAGGGTATGTACCTTTTATTTCTGTAATAGCCCATACAGAGCAGGGTCACGTGACACAAAACTTCGGACGCTCTGAGAGGTTGCATATCAATCTTCGGTCACAGTTCAATAACAGAGATTCAAGAGTGAAGCTAAAGCAGCAGGCAGAGTTGGGGGTATGAGGCTATTATTGAGTTAGTTTCCAATATTCTAATAAAGTTTGGTTATTTCTTCATCGTGTAGGCCTTAATTTACACGAAATTAGGATTAGGGTTAGGGTTAGGGTTATTAGAAGGATAATGGTTAGGTTTGGGTTCGGATTAGCGTATACGAAATCATTTACGTGGAGTATCAACTTTGATTTTTTTGTTCGTTTAAGTTATTAAGCATATATAAAGATTTTTAAAAACGAGTTTGAAGAAAATTTATCTTCGAGTCCCAATTTTTTTTTCTTGAGAGAAAGGCAGTTTTGTGATTTTTCTTCCATAGATGACAATGTTAAAACTATTTTTGTTTTTATCCGTTTGTCAAAATGGAGACTCGGATGGCTTTCAAAATAGAGTACCACGTGCCCACGGATATGATGATTGATATAAAAAAGTTTGAAATTGACAACCAAAATCCGAAATATTTTTCATTTTATACCAAGAGAGATTTTCCAATTCAGAACAAAATATTTGATGTGCATTTTACGAAAAATGTCAATTTTAAGCTGTTGAAATCCAAAACGGAAACAAATTTCGTTCCTTCAGGTTGCCAGAGATACGATGTGCATAGAAATGGTCAAAGAGTGTGCTTTTCTAGCACTTTGGAGAAAATCATATTTTCAAATTAATGCAGATATCCCGTTTTGTCGGTTGCGTAGGTCTATACATTTTTAAACATTGGATATTGATAAACTAATGATTGATGATCGATAATTGATTATCGATAATCAATAATAATTGATAATTGATTATCGATAATCGATAATTAATTAGCCATAATTAATTCCACGCACAACCCCCCCCCCCCATACCCAGAAGGAAATCATCCTTAGCGATTCCCAGTTTTGCCGGTTGCGTAGGCCTATATTTTTTTTAAATGATTGATTATCGATTATTTATTATCTATAATCGATAATTGATTATCGATAATCAATACCCCCTCCCCCCCCCCCCCAGTATCCACAAGGATATCATCCTTAGCCATTTGAACATGAGAGTCTGTTTCATCATTTGCGTGTTAGGGTTTAGAATTTAACTGAACGTTGATAACTGATTGATCATTGATTATCGGTTATCGACTATCTATAATTATATCTCCTCCCCCACCCACACCAACTCAAACACTACTTAACTATGGCATCTACTAGCGTGGTCGGAAATGGTTCTGCATTATGAAAAAAAAAAAACAATTTGGGGGGGGGATAATGGGCTATTCCAGAAATTAACGGCACCTACCCTATAGAAGACTTGGGATTCCCAAAATAAATTTTATTTGATTTACGAGGTCAGATGTGTCAAATTTGTCTTCTATAGGGTATGTACCTTTTATTTCTGTAATAGCCCATTAAAGCTCAGTAGGTCTAGGTTTTCACCTGATCTTATTGATCTGAATATTTTGTGCCATTCTGAGCAGTGCTGTACTTGGCTACTGGCAATTAAGCGCACTGTGGCGAGGGACCAACTTTGACTCACACTTACAGGAAAACCAAATACGTTACAAAACATATTTGGCATTAACATCCCCAATTTTTACAGAAAAATTTTGAAAAAAAAAGAATGAGCTCAATTTAGAAATGTCTGTGCAAGCAGTGCACAGTTGAGCTCCCTGCATGTCTATGGGAGTGTTCTAATCAACTTGATTGTTCATTGGTCATCCCTACCTTAAGGATTCCATTACAGTCGTATTTTTCTCCCGGGGGGGGGGCACTCGCATTCCCCAGCTATACGGGGATGTGCCGCGGCGACGACCCCCTTTTTCAGAGCCGCTAGCCGTTCCTTAGACCCACTAATTCATTGATTGCCGCTCTTGAAGCCCAAAATTTTTTCTAGCCGTTCCATAGACTCTCAGATCACCGATCTCCGCTCTCATTGGCATTTTGATTGGCGTGTTTTCTGTCCTACTATTTCGAGCCCAAAAGCTTCAAAGGGCATTTTCCATCAATTTCTTCCCCATAGCATTGAAACACATTGTAAGGAATAAGGTGGATTTTGGGCGGGATTTTGGGCTCCTTGTACTTTGTAGTAGTGGCAACACTGGTTGGTTGATTGTAAACAGTGATTGCAGCACTGCCGGCCGGTGAGTGCCGAGGCCTTCAGCTGATAAACATTTTGCTGGAAATAAATGATTTTGAGATCTCTTTTGGGAATAAAATTGCCAAATATAAGGAAAAGTACCTCAAATAATTATGTACACGTCCTTGCAGCTGGCCATAACAGTGAATTAAAAGGTAATTTACGATCTACTGGTTTAGTGCCAATAGTGGAATGGTTGTCAAATTCTGCACACTTCACTCAATCGTCTCATGTATGCACGACAGTTCAATGTAGCCTAAATGTTTTTCTTTAGTAATTACGGCACTGAAAAAATATTTTTGTGGGTTTGTTTTTATGGTGGGCTTAATATGTAATGCTGCTCGCTGCTGCTATAATTATCAGTAGGCTATATAGGTAGGCTAGGTCTGCAGGGTCTAGTAATTTTGATCCGAATGCTGTTTTGCTTTGCTGAGATTTCCATCGTAGGCCACCCCAGACCAATTTTACATTAATGATTTTCTTGATCAAAGTGAAATCGATTCCTTCAAAAATCTGTGGCAAAAACGTAACGAAATTGAGCCCTGGTTTGGCCTGCATGGTTTAGTTCCGAGACCCCATTTTCAGATTTTGGCGGCTGATCAGTTCCCAAGACCCCCTTTTTTGGCTGGTTAATTAGTTCCCAAGACCCCCTTTTTGGCCGGCCAATCAGTTCCCTAGACCCCCTTTTTGGCCGGCCGATCAGTTCCTTAGACCTCGAGTGCGAAACTGGCGGTGGCACACCCCTACCAAAAAAAAATTCGAGTGCCCCCCCCGGGATTTTTCTTAGCATTGTTTTATGATCGTTGACAAGCATTCACCTACGTTGTTGCTGTAATCAGTACACCCCCGTATTCTTCTGTCACATACACTATTTAGATACTTGTTTGTCTAGCCATTCCATTAATGATTTACATTATCAAATAAACAAATTGTCACAAGCAATAACGGAAGATGAAAGCTATCATGCTATGTTAGATCAGATATAAATATTGCAGTCTTACTTTCATGTAACAGCCTGTGATAACGTAATGGCAAGAATCGCCGCATTAAAATTGCATATTCCATAAATGGAATGGCCACACTTCCCCTTCTCTAAAATAGCTCCTTGCTCAACTATTGGTAACGCTTGTTTTTCTCCCGGGGTTTTTCTTTTGTTTGAATATTTATTAGCCCTAAATATAAATTAAGACAATTCATTATTGAGAATTGGAAACAACGTAAACTTCAACCTTCTTTTCAGTTCTGAGAAATCTTCATTATCATGATTATTGTGTCGTGTTTTTTTACCATAGACGTCTTTGCATTATATTTTAATTAAAGGACTAAATCACAACAAATTAGTAATAATAAAACAAGTCGTTCATTGTTATTTTTATAGCGATAGTGACACATTAAGGCGTCTATCACACTTTTATTGATGTTATCTTCATCTTTTACAGACAGCCCTTGCATGCAGTTCTTATCTTGTGACCCTATCTCTGTGCAATCAATCCATGTTGTTCATGATATAATCCTTCCTTCTGGGGATGGCCCTTGTTGATAAGGTTTCTGCAGGCTTTACTCACTTCACAAGAAACGCGCCTTTAGAGGATATACGACGAAATACCTACATTAACCGCAACGAATCGTTCTTTAAGACGCGCCGATATTTTAGCATTGTATCATCAGTTTAATGTTGCGTTTTTGTTGCTCTTCAAAATTGTGTTTATTGTATTTTGTAAAAAAGATAATAAAGCTTACTGCAAGTACATTTGGCATTTGAGCTATTTGTAATGTTATGGACACACCTGATATATATATATACATTTTGATGGCTATTTATACATTGAATTTATTCAAGGTTAAACTCTCTAATACAATGAAGGTGAAAACCTTAACGAGTTGAAGTTGACTTCCCGGCCCATTGTACTTAATCACAATTCCTGTAAATGTTGTGTCATTTGCAAAAAGCGAATCGAATTGGATGTCATTTTCCACGTAGTGCCCTTTATGTTTTCTTTCCCAAATGATCAGTGGCTGTGATTGTTACTTTTGTAGCAATGGTTAAATTGAATCATTGAGAAGTCATCAATAGTTATGTAATTTTTCCTGACACGTCCCATTAAACTAGCTTTCTGCACAGATATCTGGTCTAATCCAAATATATCCAGTAGTGACCCTATACTAATAGGGTTAGGAGTCCAGTCTGGGCACTGCGTTATTCAACTTTCTTCTACCGCTATTTTCAAATGGGGACTAGGAATCACATAGCTAAAGGCTGGACGTGAGGGAGAACAGCCAAATAAACACAGCTGCAATGTTCTTGAAATGCACTTAATGATATCTGAGACCTGCAATGCTGTTGAATGCTAAATTCGACACACAATAACATGGTTTATTTTCGATGTGGTGTATCATAATGATAGTCGTGTTATAACATTATCATGTTCATATTGCATGGACCGTGATCTCTCATGTGATAAACAAAGTGGTACTAGATTACTGTAACCTTCATAACCTGCTGAATTTGGTATAATTGGTGATAGTGTCAGGGTAACTAAGTGTCCTTCAGCCTCGACACGGTCGTCCTCCTGGAGGAATTGATTTGTCAGTTGCCCACAGTTGGTGGGCAGCAAACTGGAGACGTCTCTACTTTTGTTGATTTTGACAACGGTGGAATAGGGCCTATCTCTATATACGTCGCTGTTCTGAATGTGATCTCTTCATGTGATGTCCACTAAAACCATTAAAACTGAAGCAATGTTGACAAGCTACCACTGACAATCAATTTTATCTACGTGACTTTCATTTGATTTTCCTCATACGCAAATGCAAAAAGTATTTCATAGATAGTAACTGATTTCAATGTCATTTTATAGAGCAACTGATTAAACAAGTATGACAAATTGGCAATAGTCGTTATTATTAATCAAGTTTTAACGAGCAGCAATTGTTATGGGATATATTAAGTGCAGGTGCAATATAGACAAGTATTTCTCAAAACACTATTAGCTATATGAAAGGTTATTATACATATGACTTAAAATGCCTCGTAATGACCTAAGTCTATTAATGTAATAGTAACAAAGAATATTCCAAATGTATTGTACTTCATAGGACAGTGAACAATGTTAAATGCCAACGACATCATAATGGAACATATCAGCTGCTTGTAAATATTACAAATTTGGACAGATCTTTTGAATACGACATGCGAAGAAATGTTTGATTCTGTGCTAGACACCTACAAACATATCCGGCATGTTCTGAATAGACATATACCTTATTAGTTTCTTTATACAAATTCATCGGCAAACTCGATCGCATCGATAGAGTGTACTTTTTCTGAGAAGTCCTCAGTGGGCGACTTTGAAGATCTCTTATTTCCTTTCTTATCTCACGAGAGAACCGAGTGCTTTTTTCATAGTTGTACTTTATTGACTATACACTATACACCATTATTTTATTTGCTTTGTATAACTTCGGTAAAGTTCACTTTATATCATGAAATAGATCATCAAATTTGTGTGATTTTGCTTTTAGCTGAAGTACGTACAAAACCTATTTGCTTCAGTAAATTCACAATCCCCTGCCCTGCTCCTGTGTCTGTATCGTTTTGTCCTTTAACATTCCTTCATAGTATTCAAAAGTATTCAGTAAAGGTGGTGTTACTCCCAACGCGCCATGGAGTTAACATGGTCTTCCCTTCATTTATCTCTACCAATCATACATCTCCATTATTGCAAATTTGGTCATATCCATTTACATAATCGTAAATGGGAGAGCGAGTTGGCGCAGCGGTAGTTCCCTCGCCTTGCACCACTGAGGTCCCGGGTTCAAGCCCCGGCCGTTCCCAAGGACTGTATGTACATTTGGTTTATCCCGATTCCATGCTTGCTCTCGCAGGTTTTCACCGGGATCTCCGGTTTCATCCTGCTTTCAAAAATATCGGTGACTAGTTGTTTGGTTATTAAAAACTTCCTTCACCCAATGGAATTTGGGGAGCTGCACAGATAATTGGTGGATGTTACAATCTAAGTGCTGATAGGTCTGCGCCAGGTTCGGCTGCAACGGCCTAGTTGATGCGATCTGATTGTGATGATTTAGCATGGCAGCGAATCAATACACATTTTCAAGACTGTTAATAATATCCAGCATCCTTCTTCTTGTTGTTGATTACAAAGTTCTGTTGCGCTCAATGTTCTGGACAACTGGTGTATGTATAATTATCCTGATTCACTTGCTCTGCGAAGATCACTGTTCAGCGAAGTCCACTGGTGACTTGAATTTATATATCCTTTGCGTATAAAATCATTGCACAGATGACAATGTCTAATATGACACTGTTTTCAAATCACTCACTTTCTCCAGGCAACAGGCCTTTCCTGCACTGATTCACTTTATTGCCAGATGTGTTGTTTCATAAGCCAGACTTCAGCAAGTATATATTCACCCATTTTGGGAAGACAAGAAGACCGTTGTTGCACTCTGGATCTCCTTCATTATATATTGCTGGATTAATACCACATTATTGGCTACGCAAATTGACTGGCCCACATGAACCTCTTTTTGAAGTCACTTAAACTATAACACACAATAAAAAGCCTACATTCACTTTCTAACTCAGATCTGTCAATAGAAACTGCCCTTCTCTCTTATATACCTCTATGATTTTCCCTACATGATAGTCACATTGAGACATGTGGGAATTTCCCAGATCCAAAAATAGATATGATTGAATTTGTTTTTCTGATCATAACAGGATTCCCCTAAAATGTCTTTATACAAACTCTTGCATTACTTGTACGGGGGTTCAGAATCAGAAGATACCTTTACACTAGTACTTATTTTATCCAGAAAGGTTATCATTCATAATGCAGCTAAATAATATTGAAAGTTTAAATGGGTCATTCCGAATGCTTTGTTACGACAACAAGCTGTTTTCAACTGGGTATGAGTGCTTACATGGCAAGGATGTGACATCCAGCTATACGGATGACATGATCTCTCTCTAGGCTTACTTTGTAACACTTGCCGCGTCTCTGCATACTTGAATTTTGATATGTAATATCATCGACAGTTCTCATTACTTTTTGATTTATTTATCACATTCTGGAAGGCTGTCCTTACAGGCAGTAAACAAACTATAACGTTTATGAAATTTTACAAAGTCAATATGAAAAAACATAACATTTTTGTTTTTATCAGAAGTCTTTGCTGCGCAAATAACTCCATAAATTCAATCATCCATTTATTCGCATTGTAGCAATATCACATTTGTAATAATGTGAAGAAATAAGACAGTAATTTTAGCAGTTGTTCATTACTTAGACTGTATCTGTTGCAAAAAGCAAAAAACTTACGCTAGTTATAAATAAGGTCAGTGCAATGGTCAACGATACGCTCATAGTACAAACACGCGAACAAAAAAAATAAACTGCAATATTGATCCAATGTAATGTAATTTGCAGCTTAATTTCGACGGTTTTATGACCTTGAATTACTCAGACGCAACCTTGAAGTTAGTAAAATAATGCAAATGTACTGAAACACGTATCATATCACTTATTTCATTTGCTGAAGATGCTATGTTGCCATTTCAGTTTTTATATTAATATATTGAGTTTATTTTTCCAATATGTTTATGAACATATAAATGCGGTAGCACAGTTCCAGGAGCTTCATTCGACTTGTAATTATGAGGAAACTTGATCTAGCATCCAAACCCTGATTATATTTTTTCCACCCAAATGATCCAGGTGCAAACATGGACATATGATTTGAAGGTAAAACAGTTTGTGCGGAGGTGTAGCGAATGTCCCATAGCAATGATAAACAGAGGATAGGTGGTCTTGTACAAATGCTACTGAGTGAGCACCTCAAGACTACGTCTTGACATTTACATTCATATCAATAAGTCGGTTTTCTGTTTCCGATACACAAGACACAAGCACATTTACAGCTTGCATTGGATAACACCAGTAATGCCCACAATTAAACTTGATTGACAAAAATAGAATGATCATTACGGGACCACACCTATACCTTTACAAAAAATACAGTTAAAATGCCTTCGACATAACAATACAATGCTTGTCAACTGAACAGACAGTTATATATTGAAAGTTGAAACCGTAAGCAAAATGTACATAAATCAAGCTTTATGTTTCCTCGTAAAATATGATACTATTGTGTCTTCAAACATGAACACATTATGCACAGTTGCAAATAACTTATAAGAGGAACAGTCAAGAGCAACATGTCATTAAAGATACTATTATTATTATTATTATGATTATAAACCCAAATTCTCTTATCATTATACCGTTGACAGGAAATCACCAACGTTGTCGCTCTAATCAGTACACCCCGGTATTCTTGCTAAGGCCAACAAAAGTGTTTGTTTGCCCAGACACGACCGACCCCAAAATTCAAAAAACATCAAACATGATATAAAAATAAAGAAATTGATGTTTTTTCCTATAAAAATACGAACTGACATTTGAAAGTTACTATTCCTGGCAATCACAGCTTTCATTTTTCCCATTTAGCCCTCCCAACAATATTTTACCATCAATCAACATCAATATAGAGAACCAAGCATGGCAAATATGGTCACCCTTGAAACAAGTATGCATTTATACTGAATTTATACTGAATCTTTTATCAAGATTTTGTTGCCAAAGAGATTAAACTTTATATGGTAAGGTTGAAATACATTCATACACTCCTTTATCAAAGCAGCCAATCAGAAAAGCGGTTAGAAAAGTATGCGGAGTGCATTGATCGTGTATAATGTGCACTCCGCGTATTATGCGCAGGATTGATTTAATTTATGGGCGGGTTGATGCATATACATTTTTAGTGATAATTTTGTTATAAAAAAACAGCAAAAATCATGTGTTTTTTCTTCTTGTGTATGAAATAGCTTAACGCGTACGGGGCTCGTGCATTAGACCCATCAACATCAGCGCGCATGCATTATTTTTTCTAATTTCTCTCCCAACAAGTAATATACGCGTTCATTAATCTGTAATTAAAGTTTGACACGAGCATAAAATGTAAGGCTGAATGTCGTATATTTTCTCTTACCCCACATGCTGCAACACATTGGGGCACAGATCAAAAAGGAAACCCACTCCTTTCTACCCCATGTCTGGGCAAACAAACACTTTTTTTGGCCTAATGGATACACCTTTATCTAGCCAGTTCAACAATGATTCATACATTCAAATAACAAATTGTCAAAAACAATAATGAAATCTGTAGCTATTATGTTATGTTGTTGATAAATATACAAATATTTCAGTCTAAATGAAACATTATGTCATAAATGAAATGACCATACCTTCTCGCAAAACTTGCCTCTTCCTAAACCATTGGAAATGCTTGTTTTTTGTGTTGTTCAAAAATATTAACCCTAATATATGAATTTACACGTGAATTTCAGCCTTCTATTCAGTTCCGATTAACCTTCAGTGTTGTATCTTGTCATTCTTTTAAAAGCAAAATATTTTTGTTGTTGTTTTATAAAATTCTAGCGTGAACAATAGCCCAAGAGGAGTGACACAGTTCAAGAACTTATATAGGCACCACATGGGCAATCAGTGGTTCATATCAGCTTAGGATCAACAAGAGTGAAGGGGTACAGTAAAGCATCAGACACGAGTAATACGATGTTTATGCACTCGGCTCTTGAAGGATGGTGCACAGTTGTCAGATATGTTTCTGACTACCTGTGTTTATTTACCAGACTTGTAGTGACTCGACTCGAAATGACTCGACTCGACTCGACTCGACTCGAGTTTTGGTGACTCGATGACTCGACTCGAGGCAAGGTGACTCGATGACTCGACT
This sequence comes from Amphiura filiformis, assembly GCF_039555335.1. Lineage (NCBI taxonomy): Eukaryota > Metazoa > Echinodermata > Ophiuroidea > Amphilepidida > Amphiuridae > Amphiura > Amphiura filiformis. The sequence goes on along the minus strand of NC_092636.1, from coordinate 38,027,784 downwards.
CGACTCGAGGGTTGATGAATCGATGACTCGACTCGACTCGAAATTTAATGACTCGACTCGATGACTCGAGGCTTGTGACTCGAGTCACTGTGGCTGAATCGACTTTTTAAAAATGACTCGAAAAAATAAATTATACCTTAATATTTCTAATAATACCTGCACGTTTTCTTCCACACATCTCAGTGTATTGTGATTCTTATATTTTACAAAGTGGGCTTACTATCTCTCAGCATCTTTATAATAACTTAAAATATAAATTATATGTATGTGTGTACAATGTACATGTATGATTGCGTCGATCTGGCTAAAGGATCCACCTTTTTTTTACATGCTTCAAACTTGGCATGGTGGAAAAGTCCATTGTCCATCATTGCTGAGCCTGGCTACACAAAATGTACATGAATGCTACACACATGTCATTGTAACAGCCTGTGCACACACCCCACATGTATGCTACATGTCTCATTCACACAATGACTGATCAATACAGAAAAAAAAAAACCAGCAAACTGGGAAAACATTTCGAGATACTCTCTTTTTTGTGGTGAATTTCAAGTTATCATGTTAAAATATCATTATTATAGCTTTTACTAATCATTTTGATTATTCCCCATCCAAATACACTCCTCTACATGCTGCACACATGAAGAACTACATTGCAATGTGACTGACTGGTGTGAGCATTTCCACCAGCCACATCATGACATGTACTTATTGTGCCCATAGGCTTGGGCTTGTGCATCTGAGTCAAATGAATAGAGTGGTTCTTACCATAATGAAATTTGGGATGTTTATGAATTTTAAAATATCAATAAAACATGGATATAATTATCCAGATGTGCATAATAAGACTCGAAAGCTACATCATTGCTAAATATAATGTTGAAATTAGCAGACTTGTACCCGAGCCCAGCTTGTCCGAGTCCGAGCCGAGCCGAGTCCATTTGTATCAGAGTCCGAGCCAAGTCCGAGTCCTTTTGTGTCCGAGTCCGGACTCGAGTCCAAGTCCAGGGGTGCCGAGTCCGAGCCAAGTCCGAGTCCAACAAAAATAAGACCCGAGTCCGGACTCGAGTCCGGCTCGAGTCCGGACTCGGGGTGAGAGTCCATGCCCGGTGGTGGTGGGGGTTCATTCAACTTTAATCTGACAGGTATCTACCTATTGGCATTGCTTAGTTTGGGTATAACAAAATGAAAAAGGGGTAATTGGGTATAAAATTTTAAAAGAAGGGGTCATTTGGTACAACATTTTGAAAAAATGAGTCATTATTTACAAAAATGGAGCAAAATTTTATATTTTATTTCTTATTTGAAAAATTTACAATACAAATTTGCTGAAAAAGGTCAATTTTAAAGTTTCCGCATAATTTTATGGCATTTTGATGATAAAATTGTAGAAATGTGATGAGAAGGTCACTCACTGCATCACACCACACACCACTCTACCAAACCCCACCCAACACTGTTGACTCAACCAACCAACCGTATACACTTTCTTCAAAAGCCATGTCCATCAGGTTACTCCTGAAGGTAAAAACTACATGTATCAGACCACCTAGTACCTGTATCAGACAGCAGGCATGTGGGGGTATTTTGTGTGTGTGTGTAGCACACTACATGTAAACTCACAGTTACTTAATTGCGCCTAGGGACAAGGCTGTAGGTATGCCAGGTGAATTCAAATTTGCCATCAAACTGCATCATTTTATATATCAAATTAAAGCCCTTGAGTAAAGAAAGTCAAAACTGAAAACCGTTTTGTCACTCATAGCCCTTTCTGTAGCAAAGTTACATCTTGTCAAAGATTGACTTTCATCTAAAAGATTCAGCAAACAAAACAGCATTTCGGTCATAGACATACCACCTAGACCTATGACTGCCCATCCCTTACCACAGCAGGAGGTGAAGCCCCGTATCCAAGGTGATATTGACGGATTGACAGGGTTACTAGGCGCGGAGATAATCGCGTACATTCTGACGCTCTCGGTTGCGTGGTTACTGCGCCGTTATCTCCCGCGCCGCGTCAAATGCAACATGTTCTGTATTATCATTATCTGCTTGCTTGCGTCCGGGTATGCGTCCTTGTTCAAGTCGTTGCTAAGCAGTGTCGGCTTCACTACGCGAGTCAAAGTCACTGGTCTAGGTACTAGTTTGTCTGGGATTTCGGTGGTGTTTCTAGATCTTAGTCTCATGATGATAGCAGCTTTTCTATGTGGAACTGCTATCAAAATGTGGGTCAAAATCCCCCTAAAATTCCATGTGCGAGTGTCTCATCGCCGTAAAAAAAAATCATATATTTGGATCAAGTGAAGTATAGACAACATACTAGTATTTATGTAGGTTTCCTTGACCTACCTGTTCTTTTAAATTTCTATGTAAATATGTATTGTATTCTAGGCAAATTTGGCTGACTAGCAGATAGGTTTGCCTGGCATACCTATACGCTGTGTGCAGTATTACATGTAAACTATTATCCATGAGTGGGAGCTGAGATGTATGGTCCAGTGTGCATGTTTCTCTTTCAAGAGCTTAATGGATTGGAAAGTTCCATGAAAGAAGTCTACATTGTAGAAATTTTTATCAATTATTTGATTTTAAATGATAACAAAAATATGATTCTGCTAAGTGACAGATAAATCTAAATAATTTGGTGGATATGTAGGAATAATAACAGGTCACAGATTTGACAGCCCCAATTCATTTGGAAAATGGCCAAATAAGTAAAGTCAACAAATTTGAGATCTATTTTTACATTTTTAGATAATCATTTCACATTTTACATAGATTTGGACATTGGACTGGACTCGGACATAGTTTTTTCACTTGCAATATGCCACCTTTAGGCTAGATTCACTATGACCACCAATATTTGATCTCTTTTTGTACTTGATTAATTTTATTTGTTTATACCCATACCCATAATAGGACCCATACAAGTACTTGAAGTCCCAATTTCCATACCACTACTGGGCCAGTACTCGTACTCGAGTCCCAATTTCCGTACCCATACTCGTACCCGTACCCATGGCTCCGTACTCGTACTTGCACCCTATTTTGGAATGGACCCGTACTGAATACTCAAGGCTAGGGATCCGTACCCGTACCCTTACCCATGACCTGAAATCCGTACCGGGACACGCACCCGTACCCATACTCATGGCGGGTCCTAATGGCAATACTACAAGTCTGACTGATTACTGATAATTTCCACAATGCACTGGATGGAGCACATAGATTCATAAATTAATATTATGTACTCTCACTGGGATTTTAATTTCAAAAAAGTACAAATTCATGCAAATTGGGCTATCAAGTTGATAGCTGGTATCATGAGCATATAAAACGTGAAGTGACTCGAAATGACTCGACAAAATATATCTGACTCGACTCGACTCGACTCGACAGAATGGCCTGACTCGACTCGACTCGACTCGACTGACAACTTCAAATGACTCGACTCGACCTCGAAGGCTTCATGACTCGACTCGACTCGAGACTCGAGGGCTCGATGACTCGACTCGACTCGGACTCGACTTTCAGTGACTCGACTACAAGTCTGTTATTTACCACCGCAGTCAGTCATAGACGTATTTACATTATATGGACTTGTCACAACAGTAAGCAGTACTAAAACAAACGCTTCGTTGTTATCTTCTATATAGAATAATGAATGATGGTGACAACATTAAGCTAGGCGTCAATCGTACTTTTATTGATGGTATCTTCAGCCTTTTACAGACAGCCCGTACAGTTCTTATCTTGTGACCCTATCTCTGTGCAATAAATCCATGTTGTTCATGATATAATCCTTCCTTCTGGGGATGGCTCCTTGTTGGAACTCTTGAAAGGGTATCTACAGGATTTACTCACTTCACAAGCAGGATAGGATGTATAGAGCATACCACAATGAATGATCCTTTAAGACGCGATATAGTTTGGTATTGTCTCATCGGTTTAATGTTACGGTTGTTTGTATTGTTTTACTGATTTGATCTTTGCAATGGTGTTTACTTATTTGCTATTGAAAAGGACGTATCGGCTCTTTATAGTTAATCTCATTTCTTGTCAAATTTGAATCATTTACAAAAAATGAAATAGATGTCATTGTCCATTGCCCCTGGTGGTTCCTTATTCAACAGGTCAATGCTTATGATCGTTTCTTTATATCTGTAGGCAGTGGTCAAATTTAATCATTGACAAGTCATATAGAGGCCGATACTACATTTACACATGAACTCTTTTTGACAGCCACAACAGCCTGACTGTGCAAAATTGAGATATCAAATTTGCTGAAACTTCGACATAAAACCAGCGTTCTGTACAAATCTGTACATCTAATCCAAATACATCCAATGGCAAACGCTTTGTCCCACTTTATATGCCCGGGTTTACATCTCCCTGAGGTACCGCATTAACATTCCAATTTTCGTTAGCCTGGGCAAACTCTGCCAAATCCGTCACGACACAGACCCTCTACTAATAGAGTTAGGGAGTCCAGTCTATAGGCATTGCGTTATCCAAATTGTTATATCAACGTTGAGATGAGATTGCATTTAGTGATATCTAAGATTTCAATGATTTTGCTAAATTTGTCAAACAACGACATATTTATTTTCGATGTGGTATCATAATGATAGTCGCTGATGTTATCATGTTTTTATTAAACGGACCGTATTCTCTTGTGTCCGATTCCTGAACTGGCCGATTAAAGGCATCATAATTGAAGCGATAATGAATGCTAATTATCATGATTATGATATACCACAGTTCGGCTTCAGGAAAAGCAGGGGATGTACAGATGCCATTTTTGCGCTACGACAGTTATGTGAAAAGTGTATCGAGTTCAACCAGGAGCTGCACATGGTGTTCGTAGACCAAGAAAAGGCTTTTGATCGGGTGGATAGAGAACAGTTGTGGGCTGTAATGGAGGGCTATGGTATAAGAGGTCAACTGCTATATAAAGACAGCAAATGCACGGTGAGAACCAGAAGTGGGCAGTCAAAGTGGTTCCCAGTAACATCAGGGGTACGTCAAGGCTATGTGCTGTCGCCACTGCTCTTCTTGATTTATATGGACAAGATCGCAAAGGAAGCAAATCTAACTAGTGGAGAAATAAATGAGCTTCTCTTTGCAGATGACCAGAGCATCATCCACAAGGACTCAGCAGGACTTCCAGATCATACCAACAAACTAAATGCAGCATGTGCGAAATATGGCATGAAAGTCAGCATAGCCAAAACAGAGACCATGGTGGTTAGTAGATTACCCAAGGATATTGCCATCACCATTAACAACAGCAAGCTAAAACAGACAAAGGAGTTTAAGTACTTGGGAAGCATCTTTTCTGAGGATGGAAGTATCACCAGAGAAATAGAGACACGATGTCAAAAGGCCAACAATATTATCTACCAACTAGGCCCGCTTCTCACACATCCTGCAATACCGATGGATACAAAAGCAAAACTCATCAATGTCATATTTTTCCCAACTCTCTGCTACCAGTGACTCTCAACAAAAGAACAACCCAAAAGCTCATCACCTGTGAAATGAAATGCCTAAGAAAAGCAGCTAATAAGTCAAAGAAGGATAAAATCAGGAATGAGGATATCAGAAAGATGGTGGGCACCACACCAATCACAGAATATGTTGCAAAACAACAAGTTCGATGGTTCGGTCACCTTATGCGAATGGTCCCTAGACAACCTGCAGCAAGAACATATAACAGCAAAACAACAGGAACTAGGGCTAGAGGAAGACCAAGGAAGAGGTGGGCAGATGGAGTAAAGGAAGTACTATCAAGTCATGGGATTAGCATGAGTGAGGCTACCCGACTCGCCCAGGATAGAAAGTTACATTTCCCCACGACGCTATGAAAGGCAAAAGTGGTGGAATAAAGTAAAGTAAGTAAGTAAGATACACCACATCGAAATTAAACCACGTTGTTGTGTCTCAAATTTAGCGTTCATCAACATTGAAAGTATCGGACATCATGAAGATAAAGATGATGATGATGATGATGATGATGATGATGATGATGATGATGATGATGATGATAATGATGATGATGATAATGATGTGTGTCGAGGATGGTCTTCGTTTGGATGTGTTCACAGGCGGACGGGTGTGTGATTATCTACATGACTTTGTTTTGATAATACTCATAAAGGTAGTTTGTCAATAGCAGCTGATTTCAATGTCATTTTATGAAGCAACTGAAACGGCAGCAATCCTTACTAATACTTCAATTTGAAGAGCGATTGTGCTGAGATATAAAAAGTGCAGGTGCAGAATAGGCAAGCATTTCTCAAAACACATTAGCTATAAGAAAGGTGATTATAAAGAAGACTTGAAATGGCTGGTTATGACCCGAGTGCATTAATGTAACATTAACAAAGAATATCCCAAATGTATTGTATTTCATAGGACAGTGTACTAGTCTTCATAAACAGAATATTGGATTCCAATGACAGCATAATGGAACATAACAGCTGCTTGTAGTGCCTTTTTAATCATGTTAATTATCAATTCTTATATCTCTTATTTCATTCACTTTTTAGACATCTTTTATATTTGATACTATTTCAATTTTCCAATACCATATTACTTACCTACCTATTCTATCAAAGTCAAATCTATGAATCACTTATGAACTTTTCAACTCCATCTGTGACATAATTCTTTCACAACATTCATCTACAAATTAAATGAATCTTATGTTGCCTTTTGATGTGGCAGTCTGATCCACAATCATTGAAAACTGATGGGTACCAATCATTTTGATACAACCTGTAGATATGCTCATATAGTCTGCTAGTGGTTAAGCCGAAAGCCGTGTATGAAAAGACAAAAAAAAGGCATATTAAATATCGAGATAAAGGGAAATCTTCATTATGTAAAGAAGAAAATAATTCTAAAATAGATTTTGGTGAATATATAAATAACTTTGTATTTTTATTGCAGCTGATCAAATATTTCTTCAGACCCATCGGGAAGCGCACGGTATAGCAAAATGTTAATCATACGGTTTGGCTGCGAGGGATAGCTATACACTCCCATTGACGGCTACATCAGTTAAGTCTGATCGATATCTATAGGGATTTATGTCGGACCAATGTCTGGTTATTTATATTGCGGTAGCACAATTCTAGAAGCTTCGACACGCAATCTAGAGGAAACTTGAGAAACTTGAGATTGTGTTTCTCCACCCAAATGACACAGGTGCAAAAATGGACATATGTTGGAGCTTCTTGGCAATGTAAAAAAGGGGGTTGTAGAAGGTGTAGCGATGTCCCATAGCAATATTAAATAGAAGATAGACGGTCTTGTCCCCGTGCTATTGATCGATCACCTCGGGATTATGCCTTGACATTTCCATTGTGAAACAAGTATCATATTAATTACGTCAAGTAAAATAAATTCCTGCAAGTTAAGAATTTTATGAAGAACATGTAAAAAGTTGCTTAATAGTGACATTCCAGCTGCCATGACTAAAGGAAAGTGAAGCTTTGTTTTGGCATATTAAATATCGGGATAAGTGAAAATCTTTATTATTCAATGAAGAAAATAATTCTAGAATTGGTCAGATTTTTATGAAAATGTAAATAAGTTTACCATACATTCCAAATTGACGGCTACATTTGATATCTATATGGATTTAAATCCGACCAATGACCATCTGTTTATTTGCATAGCGGTAGCACATATCTAGAGCCCGGGATCTAGAGGCTTCGAATTGCAATCAAGAGGAACGTCGAAACCCCTATCGTATTGCTCCACCCAAATGACACAGGTGTAAAAAAATGGACATATGTTAGATCTTCTTGGCAAAATAAGAAAGGCTGGTGCGGAGGTGTAGCGATAGTCCCGTAGCAATATTAAACAGAGGATAGACGGTCTTGGCCACATGTTATTGATTAATCACCTCGGGACTAAGCATTGACATTCAGCTTTATATCAGTATGTCGTTCCTCTTTTTTGATACACAAAATACAAGTACGTTTTCATTTCATGTTGGAAAGGTATGCGAAAACAAATGCCCCAATTGTACCGAATTGAAAGAATTATCATCATTCTAGGACCACGCCTTTACCTTTACGCCATATAATGCAACGTTGTGTTTCAATTGTGCTGTCCGCTACATCCTAAACCATGTAAACCCGTAAGCAAAATTTACGTATCCAGCTTTATGTTTCCTTCCAAAATATGACCATATAGGCAAACCAGGAATAAATTGTCCTATCTTGTTATTTGCTAACAACTGACTATTTAGTTACCATCGGAGGCGGTCATAGACATGTTATGTATCAAAAATCACCAAATATAACCATGAAAATAAAGCCAGTCGTTCGTTGTCATTTTTGTATAGGTTTATAGTGCCCATCGTACTTTTATTAATGTTACGTTAAGCTTTACCGACAGCCCATATAGTTCTTTTCTTGTGACCCCATCTATCTGCAATTAATCCATGTTATTCATTGTGTAAGTCCTTCCTTCTTGGGATGGTCCTTGGGATTTACTTACTTCACAAACCAAATGCCTTTGAACGATATACAGAGAAGGCCACAATGAATAATTCCCTAAGATGCGCCGATTGTTTGGCATTGTTTTATGGCTATAATGTTACGGTGTTTGTATTATTAAAATGTTAGTAAAGGTTCCTGGACCGTTCTTGCAGCCCTTCTTTGGACTTTTACTACTTTTTAGTAGGATCTTGGGTATTATGGGTCGCACATAGCCGAGCAATACTCGATTGTGGGGCGTATCAGGGTCATATAGACTGAAGACTTGATATCTGTGGTGCATGAACCCAGATTATGCTTTCAAACTTTTTAGTAGGATCTTGGGTGTTATGGGTCGCACATAGCCGAGCAATACTCGATTGTGGGGCGTATCAGGGTCATATAGACTGAAGACTTGATATCTGTGGTGCATGAACCCAGATTATGCTTTCAAACCCCAAGGATTTGTTTGCTGTTGATGTGATTCTATTTATATGTGTGTTCCATTTGAGATCATCCTAAATATCCACTCCAAGATAGGTATGAGTTCTTATTAATCGAAGCGTAAATTTGGTTATGCTAGGTGATCTAGAAACTCTTCTCGGCATTAAATTTCATTCGCCAGTGCTTTTCCCACAAGGAGAGAGACTCGTGTCTTTTTGGAGCTTTTCAGCATCCTGGGTAGATGAAATCGCTCCCAATCACTTTCATTCCCAGTTTTGCGGGCTGTATTATACAAATACAATATGTTTTGAGGGGAAGTAGTCAAATCATCCAACACCGAGGGACCAGTAGTTTTGACTACTTCCCTGAAATGAAACATGTTGTATTTGTTTTACTATACCTCATAAATATTTTCACTATCACGGTAAAATCGTAAACAAAAGTCAAAACACACATGTCAACGTGCCGGTCGGCATGGTAAAAGCTTAGGCCTAATATTTTGCTTACCTGATTTTATTGCAGGATTTCTGTTCAATCAATATTTACATTTTGACCTATATTATTCAAATTTTCTTTTTAACTTTCCATAAATAACATTTTGTTTCATAAAACGTCAAATTCGCGAGTTATTATCCATCGGTAATCTCGGCAAAATAACTGCAGCAGACGCCATTTTCACGAATTCGCATCTGCAGAATCGCCGTTGTCCAGCATAGTGCTACGTCTGAAGGAACGGTGACGCGCGGGTCGATATACCGTGTGGTAGTAGGGGTGCGGAAGTTTTTACTACTTCCCCGCGTTCGCGTAATTGCACAGGCGCGGGGAAGTAGTCAAAATACCGTACTCGGACGCTGGCGTTATTAACCAATAAGATGTCTGGATTACCTAATAAATATTTATGAGGTATAGTAATAGGCCCTCTATTTGCGCTTTTGGAGCCTTTTGACTTAACTCTTTATCCATGTGCAGAAAGCTAGTTTTGCGAGGACGTGTCAGGATACATCTTTATCATATAAAAAAATGTTAAAGTGCCTGAACCAATAATAATTTGTAATGTTACCCAACAATAATCGAACCTCCTCGTTTGAAAGTGAATTGTGTGCCCATTATACTTAATTTCATTTCCTGTCAATTTTGTATCATTTGAGAAAAGTGAATTGGATGTCATTGTCCACGTAATGCCCCTTATGCTTTCTTACTCAAATGATCAGTTGCTGTGATTGTTACTTAACTGTAGGCGGTGGTCAAATTTAATCATTGCCAAGTAATATCGGGGCCAATACTTCATCTTTACGCATGAGCTCTTTTTGACAGCCAAAACAGCGTCAATGTGCAAAATAGTGATGTCATTTTTCCTGACACGTCCTCGCAAAACTAATTTTCTCAACAAAGATCTAGTCTTATTCAAATACATCCAAGGGCAAATGTTGCGTCCCACTTTATATCTCCCTAGGGTACCAAATCACTTTAATTATGTTAGCCTGGACAAACTCCGTCAAATTCGATACGACAGCTACCCTATACTAATAGAGTTAGGGAGTCCAGTCTGGGCGTAGCGTTATCCAACTTGTTTCTATCGCTGTTTGAAGTCGTTGAAATGGGACGCGGAATCGTGCAGCTAAAGGCTGGATTTAAGGGACAACAATCGAATAAACGCAGCTGCAATGCTCCTGAAATGCACATTATGATGTCTGTGACTTTCAATGCTGTTGAATGCTAAATTTGTCGGGCAGCAGCATAGTTTCGATGTGGTATATCATAATGATATATGGTCGCTATAATGTTCATGCTCATGTTGAACGGACCATTAACTTGTGGGATAGGCTTTTACGACGGGAATTCATAACAATTAGTAGGTTTTTAGCGGGTTCGCCGTCGGACAAGTTTAGAACTGTCAAGCTTTCGTCAGGAGTAGCTCTGACTTCTTCAGGACAAAGTACCTAAGAGGTCTACATGTCTCATTCTTAGGTACTTTGTCCTGAAGAAGTCAGAGCTACTCCTGACGAAAGCTTGACAGTTCTAAACTTGTCCGACGGCGAACCCGCTAAAAACCTACTAATTGGACCATTAACTGTCATGTAATAAAAATCAAATGATATATCTGAACTGGATAGTTAAAAGTATTATAATTGAAGCGATCAAGCAAACTACCACTGACAGTAAATCTTATTTATATGACTTTCTTTTGATTTTCGTAGGTAGTTCGTTGAAAGCAGTTTATTTCAGTGTCATTTTATGAACCAACTGATCAAACAAAGTATCGCAAATTTGGCAGCAGTTCTGATTAATTATTCACAATTTATCGGAGATATAATAAGTACGAGTACACATGCAGAGTTGATAATCCTTTCTCAAAACACATTAACTATATATGAAATGTGATCATAAAGATGACTTAAAATGGCTCGCAATGACCTGAGTCAAACAGTAACAAAGAATATATTGTATTTTATAGGACATTGTACTCGTGTTCAAAAACGCTATGTTGAATTCCAACGGCAGGGTGAATGGAACATATCAGCTGCATGTGAATATTCTAAATTTTAACAATTGTTTGAATATGACAAGCAGGTACGTAAATGTTTGATTCTGTGCTAGACACCTACTAACATATCCGGCATGTTATGAATTAATAGACATATATCTATATGCAAATTCACCTGTTCGCTTGCATCGACGATTTTTAAATCAGTACTTTTACAGTAGGTCTCAGTGGGCGACTATGTAGATCTCTTTAATTCCTTTTTCACCTCGTGAGAAATAGGGGAGACTCTAACGATCAATTCTGACTGTCGCCATTGTCCAAAATAAAGAAGCCCTCTACATTACTATAATTTTACGAAAGCAATTTTACGAATTGGAAAAATTTGATTTGCTTTAAATAGGAATCTCCGTAAGAAATACGTTCCAATCAACTACGATGGATTTGAGGAAACTTAACAATACGGTGATATACATACTCCTCCCGTGTTGAAATGTCTTTCCGCACCCCCTATAACCGCAGAAAATGTTAAATTGTAATGATACCACCAATGGAAAACGCATCAAACCTAACTTTCACTAAAATAAGCCCTTTAATCGATGATAGTTATAATTGCAGGAACCTGGAACTATCATTTATTACAAAAATAAAGAATGAAAAAATATCCTTATTTTTCGGTAAATTACACAGTAAAATTCCATTGAAAAAAGTGGCGGCGCTGTTTAATGAGGCTCATTATCACGTAAATACCGTGTTGCTATCAAAAAGTTATCATGATTGATTTGCAGTTATCCCGACAGCACTGCTGGTCATCATCAACAATGTTTGATACAAACGCTATTTGGGTTCGGTTGTCATTATTATCTTGGTGTTGTTGTTTTTTCGGCCGTCCAGATTTTGGGCGACTGTCCATTGAGCCATGAATCGCCTTTTTCTCAAATTATATCGAAAAGATCCCTCGTCAATATTCAATAATCTTGCAATTTCACGGTTAGATTTTCCTTCACTATGATATGCTTCTATGATTTCCTTCTGAAGAAGTCATTTTTGGCATTTTGAGCCTGATCTGATGTTAAAACTGAACAATTTTGGAAGTCAAAATTTAACTCTAATGCGCTGTTAGATAACACACCACGTGACAAGAAAAGACAGAAAACGTACCATATTTTGGAATTTTATCTGCTTAAAACATTAATGTGTATTATAATAGAGCTACCATTATTAATATTGTTGAATTCTCAAGCGCATACAGACAATTAATACGAGGGTCCTATGATACATACACAATACATAAATCGATTTTGATTTCGGCCACGTGCTCTGCAGGACATCGCGTCAGTTGCGAAGTATGGAGCCCAGTCAGCCCAAACGTTTCTTTCAGATATTAAAAGATTCCCATAAAGACGAAACAGTAATCTTTAGTCGAGACCTACGTAAAATTTACATAAAATTTTAACCATCAATTGAGGGTTAATTTTGACTAAATTCAGATAATATTTTGGCGTATATAAAATTGAAATAAAATTCTCTGCCTCCTAAACCACATAAATTTTAGCACGATTGGGTATTACGAATCGTTATATATGATGTGCAGTTAATATTCATATATTCTTTTATACATAGGATGCTTCAGTTTTAACACAAAAAATATTTCATTGAAAACCCTCCTACTCGGCGATTTCAAAAAGGTAACCACGATTCCCTAGAATGTGCAATAAATTAGCATTAAAATTTTTTCTTATTTTAGCAGCATTCTAGAAACTCTGGGGTATGGCGATCACTGCTGTAGATCGTGGCAAATAACATAATCGCACAGAGGATGATTTAAGCACTTCCCAGCAAGTCTTGCGGTTAGCACAGCTGTGTGAGTGAACATGACACCACTGCCCGCCCACTGCATACACACGTGCATGGTTAAATTTGAATTTGGACAGATATATTTACAATAAAAACACCTTCAAAAAGTTGGTCGATTTCACATTTTATGTTATCTACAGAAGGTGTGAATTATCCTTCATGCATACATCACTTTAGATCTGAAATCGACCAAGTAATAATGACACACGGGCAATTCTAAAACAACATCTTTTGCACAGAGTTCAATGGGATTTGAAAATTAAAGTGGCAGTTGAAACTCTAGTGATAACACTTTTACAGTGCATGATGGGGCTTCCTTAAATCATCCTCTGATAATCGCATAACAATTACAAATCCGTAGTAATTTGGGGATACCTCTGGAATCACAATTCATAACCTTGATCATTTGTTATGCATCACATGTTTAAAAAAAGAGTTCAAATACCCCGGGCGTCAATTGTTGTTATGGTGGTCGTCAAGGACTGACGTCATAATTATCTAATTAAGCACAGCGCCGCCACTTTTCCTGTGGGGATTTTGTACAGGTTTGTCATGAGATCATAAGGAAGTTTGTTTCGTTATTTTCCAGCAATGTTTTGATGTTGAAAAGTTGATTAAAACTGATTAAAGGACTTCTAGATGATATTGAAGTAAATAAAATTCCACAATTGTTACTGCGGAAAGAATTTTCAACGCGGGAGTACACAATTAAGTAGATAGGCTTTCATGACGGGATTCCATAACAACTGATTTTTTTATTCAGGTGCGCCGTCTGATATCACATTACCGGTGCAGCCGATCAATGTGTGAAAACTACAGTACTGATGCAGCCAGTATCTGTGTGAAATTGGTCAATTCGGGCGTGTCGCCGGATATCACATTACCGGTGCAGCCGGTCAATGCGTGAAAACTACAGTACTGGTGCAGCCAGTCACCGTGTGAAATTGGTCACAGTGACTAGCTGCACCAGTACTGTAGTTTTCACACATTGACCGGCTGCACCGGTAATGTGATATCCGACGGCGGACCCGAATAAAAATCAGTTGTTACATACACAATAATGCGCCACGATCTGACCTGAGAATATCTCCCTGTAGACACGTTATATGGCGTTTTTAGTTTTGAGTACCAATTGTTTTTGTCTATGATATTTCTACTTAAAATATTATTTTTCTTTTGTACCGGCACCTCGGGCACCGAGTTGGTATTATTTATTTGAACAGTATTGTGTTTATTTGGCTTCTTGGAAAGCATCGGTACGTTGTTTTTTTATGGGCTCTAAAAGCTTGCACTCATACTCGATGTTCTTGTAGCAGAGTTTAATATTTACATTTCTAATATGTTTTACAGTGATAAATGCAATCCTATACGGCTAAATGACGCCCCGTATTTACATGCAGACATAACACTTTCGTATAATTTGACTATTGACAAATCCGCGGAGTTGGTTTCAAACGTTGAGAGTTTGTTATAAGCATATTTGAACCTACTTTTGACAATTCCCAATATTTGTAATAGATCAAATTGAATATTATTGTTTGAATGTATACGCCTCGACCATCTTGATCAATATTTGTCTCCAAAAGCAGGGCAAAATAGAGTGTTATGAAAAACGGTTTGAATGATTTGCTATTCAAGTCTAGACAAAGCTGAGGATAAGAGAGGGAGAAAGAAAAACAATTCTTGCTCTATGAGTGAAAGTGACCGTATTTAAAGTACTCGTCTTGACATATAAATAACAATTTGAGTGCAACAAATTGCCGAATTGGCACATGTGCAGACCTTGAAATTCACACGTTTTTTATCAATATATTAAAAGATCAATATCATTTAATTTCAAATTAATCCATTAATATCACAGGTGTCTACATTGATATATCGGACCAGGCTTTGATTTTTCCGAGTTGACTGAATAAATAAAATAATAGTTTGACACTGCTCAAAATTGAAAAAAAATACATAAAGTGTTATAGACACGGACCTCCGTCATGTTCATAAATATAGTATTACAGCTTTAAAATGCGATAATGGATATACTACTGGTAATAAACTAATTGTGAAATCAAACCAATTAATATATTAACAAAAATAAATTTAAAATATACTCGAATCTGTAAATATCTTTGCTTGTTTATTGCAGCTGATCAAATATATCTTCAGAGCTTCTGGGAAACACAGTATAGCAAAATATTAATCATAAGGTTTGGCTGCGAGGGATAGCCATACACCACCATTGTCGAAGCTTCGACTCGCATTCTTGAGATCTGATTTAGTGTCAAAACACTGATTGTGTTTTCCATCCAAATGTTGGATGTTGTCCCAAACATGTGTTGGCAAGGTAAAAAATGTTTTATGCGGAGGTGTAAAGAATGCCCCATACAATATAAAACAGTTGGTAGACGGTCTTGTCCAAATGCTATTGGTTGAGCACCTCGGGACTATACATTTATATCAGTATGTCGTTTCTCTATTTTTGATACACAAGCTACAAGATCGTCTATAGTTTATGTTGGAAAAGTATGTCAAAACTACCCACTAATGTCCTGATTATACTGATTTGAAACATTATGATCATTCTTGGACCCCGTAAGCAAAATGTATCTACATCTCTCTTCCCAACACATGATTATATTATAAGTTGTCCATTACCAGGAATAAATACAACTAGTTTCTTTGAGGGAAGTTTCGGAACTACAGACAGGAAAGACGCATTATACAGAGATGCGAATAAATTATAACGACATTACATTAAAAAATATCATCTCAAGCGTATTTTCTCTCGTTGACAAGCTGTCATGCTACATTTTCATATATAAATCAAAGTTAAAGTGCCTGAACCAATAAACAAATATTGATACGTTAACCAACAATTGAACTTCTCTATTAAAAATGAGGCTGTCGGTCCATTTATACTTAATTTCATTTCGTGTGAATTTTGTATCATTTTTGAAAAGTAAATTGGATGTCATTGTCCACGTTGTGCTCCTGATGGTTTCTCATTCAAATGATCAGTGGCTGTGCTCCTTTCTTTATCTGCAGGCAGTGCTCTAATTCAATCATTGACAAGTCATGATATAGAGGCCAATACTTCATCTTTACGCATGAACATTTTTTGACAGTCACGAAAGCGCCACTGTGCAATATAGTGATGTCAATTGCCTGAACCGTCCTAGCACAGATCTCTTTTCTAATTCAAATAAATCCAAGGGCAAACGTCATAGACGTTGTGTCCCAATTTATGTCTCCATACGGTACCGCACTACTCCAATTATGGTTAGTCTGTATAAACTCCTTCAAGTTCGTCACGACAGCGACCCTTTACTAATATAGTTAGGGAGTCCAGTCTGGGCGTTGCATAATATCAAACTTCTTCTGTCGCTGTTTTCAACTAATTTAAATGGGCTGTAAGTGGGAAAACCGGTATGTGATTCTAATAATTTAATAATTAAGTAGCTAAAGGTTGGACTTGAAGGACAATAGCAGAATAAGCACCGGAATAAACACAGCTGTAATGTCAAAGAAATTCACTTACATGTGTCTGAGGCTTTTTAATATTGTTGACTGCTACATGTAAGGTCGACACACAACAAAGAACGATACTTTGTTTTCAATGGAGTGTATCATATCATATACTTTTAAAATAGTCTTTATTTTTTTATCATATTCATATGTAACGGATCGTGATGCGAGCAAATTTTTTTGAGAGATTTAATGTCTTGTTGTTGTTGTTGTTTTTTGTTTGTTGTTTTTCAATTTCTTCAAAATTCACTGAGCGGATCATATGTTTGATTTTGTTCTGTTTTTTACAGTTTTCCAATTAATACTTAGCAACGCGCAGATCCCAATAATTTGATAGAAGGATGTAATGGTCCATACAATCATCCCCAATGTTGACGCCTGTAAGTGGGTTTCTGACCCAAATTAACCTCATATTTGGCCATTTTAGACATAATTTTAGACATAATTTTGCGCGCTTCGCGCGAACTTTTTTCCGCTTTTGCACCAGTTTATAGCTACAAAATGCCAAATTTTTGTAACTTAAACTTATTATTCTGTCACCAAAAGCTGCTGCATTCACTATACTTAAAGAAATTCACCCCCTACCCCATGTCAAAAATATATCTACGCCACTGCCTTTGAGCACGCCAAAATTAACACCGCTATGTACAAACATACATCGGACGCAACGTAGCAAAGTAAGTTGTCAATTTTATTTCCAGTTTTAGATTGAGTTTAAAAAGAATGATTATAAACTGTATCCATGAAACAAAACCAATGAAATCAATTAATATATTAAATCATAATATGAACCTTTGCGAAGCTTTTAATACCATCAGTTGCATTAGGGATTATTTTCGACCTGCCTACCAGGGAAAATTGTGTTCGTCACATATTGGTCTATTAGACGGAAAGGGCAAAATCAAATCAGAAAAGTAATCTTTAAATCATTGCTTATTAATACCCAGGAAGTAGGTCATTCATTCTAAATTCATATGTTGCCATAACAACCTTTGTTTTTCTTGGTATGAGTTGTTTTCGTCGATATGATTGACATCCAGACATGTGCATGATATATTAGAGTGTTTGAAAATGCGGTTCAAAAGAACAAACTTCGTCTAGAGGATTATAGAGGATTATGTATTCAAACCCACTTTGCCATTAAAGCCTCTAGTAGAACGCAAAAATCTATAGTTAGCCGTAAATTATGAACGAAAATACGCCAATTTAAGAACAATAGTTTTCATATTTCCTCATAGACTAAAAAGCACCTCTTATGTACTATCTAATTAAAAGACCAATTATTAGAAATCTATTTTGGTTTGGGTAAAAAACACGTCCTATGTTATTGAAATTTACTGATTGAATTGGGTTAAAATAATTTTCTGTTCCAAACGTCAAGCTTGGTACCTACTTTTGTGTGTGTTCGTGACGTATAAAAATAAAGTTTGCGAAAAGAAGTTTTTTAACTTCAACGCCGAGGGAATTTTAAAAGTTTCCGTATGAACTTAAAAGTTCCCGTATGAATGATCTGCTTTTACTGGAGCGAGCACTTTAGCATACTTCTGGAAGAGTATAGTAGGTGCATATATTTTTAAATAGAATGTGCTATTGGTTGTGTCTGGTACGAAAGGGGGTAGGGAAGAGGATATGGAGCATTGGAAGTGGAAAGGGAGGTGCAGTGGCGGTAGGCAAGGGGGTGGGACAGCTCCCCCCGTGGGACATCTTGTCCTCATACTTGACCCTCCCCCTGTTGGATGCTGGCCGCCATCATATTTTACATTGTTTTACGTTTTATACCTTTTTTGCCTGTTAATAATGTTTCCCCTTGAAAGTCGCCTCAACACGCCCTCCTAAAAGAAAAACCCTGACAAAGCCATTGGGGAGGGGGAAACTCAAAATGTCGTAAACAGTTCCTTGTCTATTTCAATACCACATAATACCTTGTTTATATAAGGAGGTGGGGTCTTTTTGAATTCCATAAAATGGATGCAAAGGGTGGTCGGCCTATTAAATAGAGCCGTTTGTCAGTTTGTTTGAGCATTTTACGTCGACAGGTGAAAATATGGTGGATTGCATCTACCTTCTCTTCGTTCTAGACAACGGTTAACCATTACAAAAAGTACTCGTACTTCTGCTTTGTTCAAAGAGTGATTAGTTCGTATTTGAAAATTTACACGTTATTGCGCCAATAGGACAGAGTGTGATCCCGGGAGTGTGATTTCACCTTTGTTTCGTTCCGAGAAACCTTCATTTTGTTATCTTGTCATCCTTTCAAAAGCAAGATTGGGTTTTACTACAAAAGTCGGTCATAGACGTGTTTACATAAATAAGTAATCAAAAATCACCAAATATAGCCAACATGTCGTTCCTTGTCATTTTTATATACGGTATATAGATATTGATGCATTAAGCTAGGCGTCAATCGTACTTTTATTGATGGTATCTTCAGCCTTTTACAGACAGCCCATACAGTTCTTGTCTTGTGACCCCATCTATCTGCAATCAATCCATGTTGTTCATGATATAATCCTTCCTTCTGGGGATGGCCTCTTGTTGATAGGGTTTCTGCAGGATTTACTCACTTCACAAGAAAAGCGCCTTTAGAGGATATAAAGAGAATACCTAATGAATAATTCTTAAAGACGCGCCGATAGTTTGGCATTGTCTCATCTGTTTAATGTTACATTGTTTGTATTGTTAACATGGTTTCATCGGTGTTTTTGTTGTACTTGATTTTTTTTAAAAACCTAAAGCTGACTGTAAGTACATTAGGTATTTGCTACATTTACTTCTGTCTGAGTGTGTCAATGATGGATGCGTATAGACGGTTATTTGGAATGTTTGTTAATGTGCACTTTATGTATATGTGACCCGTTCTGACAAAACCAAGAACAAGTCACATTTTTGACATTTCATAATTTGAATAAAACTGTAAGCACGGGACAATAAGCTTCAAAATGATACCAAAATTATATACATAGCATCAATATTTTTCAAGATATGGATACATTTGTAAATGATACCTTGATATTTTTGTCGAACTGCAATTCTGAAAAACTGGCTAATTAGTTTCCTGCTTTATACAGGATTGAGTAGGGATTATCATAGTTCAACTGTCAATTATTGATTAAATAAACCTCTTTTTAAGTACATGGATACAAGGATTTGAGAGTCCACTCAGAGTTTGATTTATTTTTATGGGAATGTCATCTTTGAAGGCCTATAACTCAAAAACATGCCTGGGGACTTGTTCCGGGTTTTGTTGGAGCTGAATCACATACTGATTATTCATTTTTTGCGTTTAATATATTTAAGGTTAAACTCTCCAATACGGCCTCGTACATGTACAATGAAAATGGAATCACTACCGAATTGAAGTATTTTGCTTTCCAGCCCATTATCATGATTATACTCTAAATTTCATTTCTTTTCAATTTTGAATCATTTGTAAAAAGTGAATTGAATGTCATTGTTTGCATACGGTATGTCTTCTTAGTGTTACTCAAATGAACAGTGGATGTGCTCGTTACTTAGCTGGAGCAGGGATGGCTGGAGGAAGTGGTCAAACTTAATAAATGACAAGTCGTATTGAGTTCAATACTCCATACGACTTGTCATTTACGCCTGAACTCATTTTGACAGAAACAACAGCGTCACTGGGCAATATAGTGATATCATTTTTTGTGACACGTCGACACAAAATCATCTTTCTGTACAGATCTCTAGTCTTAAATCCAAATACATCCCAGGGCAAATGTCGCGTCCCACTTATCTCCCTACGTTACCAAATCACTTTGATTATGTTAGCCTGGACAAACGCAGTCAAATTTGTCACCACAGCGATCCTATATGTGGCGTGTCATGTCAAAAGGAGACACTTTTGGGCAGGTTATCAATTTTGAGGTTTTTACATATCTTAGATATAGAGATATTTTGCTCCATAATTCCGTTTTCCCCAATGAAATCAGACATTCCTAAGAGAAGATATTGAATTCGTAAGTTATGGTATTATAAAATGGGAAATTGAGATATCGGCCTTTAAAAATATTATTGACAGTGTCGAGAGTAGGAATTACCTTGAAAAATGTCTCAAAAAATACAAGATGCCAGTTATTTTCCGGTCTGAAACTATCAGACAATAATTTAAACATTATTAACATCACAAATTCGCAACAAACCAAAATTGTGAAAAAAATCACCCCAGGCAGATTTTTGGCTTTTTCTCCATTTACGATCCTGCCCAAAAGTGTCTCCTTTTGACATGACACGTCACATATAGTTACGAGTCCAGTATGGTTACCGAACTTGTTTCTATCGCTGTTTTCAAGTCGTTACAATTGGACGAGGAATCATGTAGCTAAACTGCTAAAGGCTGGACTTGAGGAAGAACAGCCGAATAAACACAGCTGCAATGTTCATGAAATCCACTTACTAATAATCGACATTTGCAATTCTGTTGAATGATAAATTCGACACATAAAATATCATGGTGTTTTCGATGTAGTATATTATAATGATTATAGCCGCTATAGTGTAACCAGCTATAATGTGACCATGTTCATTGAGGTTCAAAACCACTAATTGTTTATTACACAGTTGATGGCAAAATTGCTCATTTCGGGCGGAATGTTCTCATATTCAAAACTCCCTCGGTTAAACGCCAACAATACTAAAGGAAACTAGATGATATAGATGCAAATGATTAAAACTTTACTTAGGTTAACATGAGACTTTTCTTGTTTTAACGCACTGAACCGTAAATACCTTAAAATGGCAGTGTGCCCTCGAAGCCGAAAGCTACAATTAGGTAGGGCCAATATTTACTAAGACCGATGCCGTGCGGATGAATTTTTTGTAATATTTCACCAAAAATGTCGCATGCGGAGATAAAATATACCATTTTAAAGCATTAAAACCCAAATGTACTTTTTTTTTGCAATAAACTTCAATGTCCATTTCAGTGTTTTTAAAACAGCCTTTTCAGATGGCACACAAACAAATAGTTTTTCGTCGTAGTTGCATGCATCGCCCAGGCATATCACTGGTATGTAACCTTGAACAGACCGTGATCTCTTGAGTGATATAAATCAAGTGGGATCCCTCATACGCAAGTTCAAAAAGCAGTTGATTTCTATATCATTTTATGAACCAACTAATTAAACAAAGTATCAAAAAATGGCAGCAATCCTTATTAATATTCCCATTTTGAAGAGCGGTTGTTCTGAGATATAATAAGTGCAGCTGCAGAGTAGATAATCATTTTCAAAACACATTAGCAATAAGAAATGTGATCATAAGATGTTTTGAAGTGGCTGGTAATGACCTGAATTTATTTATGTAACACTAACAAAGAATATCACAACTGTATTATATTTCATAGGACAGGGTACTCGTGTATACAATGTTGAATTCCAAGACATGATAATGGAACATGTCAGCTGCATGTGTATTACAAACCTCCGAAATATCTTTTGAATATGACAAGCAGAAAAGGGTTTGATTCTGTGCCTACACACCTATCTTGCATGCTATTATTTGTTTCTTTATTTACAATTTCATCGTGTTCACCGTTCCGCTCACATCGACGATTCGTTGCGAAAGAATGTACATTGTTGTTGAGCAGGTCTCAGTGGGCAACTATGAAGATCTCTTTATTTCCTTTCCTGAAGGAGCCGAGCGCTTTCTCGTTGTTGTACTTCCATTATTTTATTTGCTTTGTATAACGAGAGTAAAGTTCACTTGATACTATCAAATATATCACCTATAAATGATAAATGATTGTGGTTTACTTTATTTCAGGTTTACCAAAATGGTGGCCTAGATTATTAACATAGTTCTTTTGTACAATTCTAGGAAAAACATGAAGGTGTAAGACTCACATTCAACGTCACTAAAAAGCTAAATCTAACATTCCAAGTGACTTGCTCAAAGGTGGCCTAGATTGATTTCACCACCGCAAACATTAACACATGATAAAAAAAAAACATCTGAACAAACAAGAATAAGACACGAAATAAAATCTTTGAATTTAAAATATTCATATTTGACCATTAACACGTGTGACCAACATAACTGCCTAACCAACCACCAAATACTTAACTAATTAAAGCAACAAATGAATGAAACAAGAAACAAACGATTGTAAGAAATCTGAATTTACCCGGTTAATCGCTCCATAATCATAATATGACCGATTTGTGCGCGATTGCACGAACAAGTATACGTAATTCTTGGCAACACTGATTACTATTGATTAATTTATATTAATCGTGTTAATGTATATTTCTACGTTGGGCTATTTTCACGATCTACTCCCGCTTAGGCTGGAGTACCTATACACCCAACGCAAGTCAATTGAAGCCGTACAATTTATCGCGAATTTACGACCGTAAAATTTAGACACTTCTTTTGTCTAGATTAGCATCAACCCTCTCATCTCGCTTTTTTTCCCGAAACCGAAACAGAAGTTATCTTCGTTCAACTTTTCTGTAGTCAACAAAAGACTAGAATAAAAGGATTGTTCACAGGTACCATGCTAACGCTTCAAAATAACAATGAGATCCGAAACCGAAACCGGAAACAGAAACAGAAACAGAAAAGATAAAACGAGGGTAATAGTACCCCTGTGAATGTCAAGTTCACAACGTACGTACTTAGTCCGCATTCCACGCATTCCTGAGCAAGCTCTTTATGTGACATAATGCAACACAATGCCACCGCAAAGCTACCGTTCATTTGGCGGGGCACTTGAATAGGCCAAGACATAGCATGGCAGATGCCGTATTTTATTCTAATAAACAAAGAATAAAACTTGTTCAGTTTTATTTCAAGAGTTTAGTCAGAAATATAAAAACAAACAGCAGCAATTTCAAGTCAACAAAATCCAAGCTAGCCCTAAAAGCAAATGATTGTTACTCATCTCATTATGTTGATAACAGGAGATGCATCTTGTCTTTTCCCAATTTGCTAAAAGTACACTCTAGAAATGATAGTTATAAGGATGCCAAAGGGTAGCATTTAGCAATTTGTAATCGTATCTCTAAATATATACTGTATGTCAAATATGTTAGCGAGCTTTATACTAAGCCTAAGCCACTTGCTTAATACACATATTTAAAATTTAAGTATTTATGCTGAGAAATCTCCTACATATTGCATTCAGAGAATGCCTAATTTCATACCATGAAGTGTCATGAAAAGACATGTACTTCTGTACATATTCCAGGAAACATAGTATTTATCCTTCATGTCAGCGAGCATAAATGTGTCCTTATGTGAAAGAAATCACTGAAGGATTGTAAACCTCTTTTCCATTGGGCACAGTTTCGACTTGCAATCTTGAGATCTGATTTAACGTCAAAACAACAATTGTGTTTTCCACCCTGAAAAATTCAAATTAGTTTGTATAGTATCTCTTAAAATATGCCTAATGAGCGACTAATATGCTAACCATACCTCAACAAGACACCGATTGCTTTGGTTAATTATCTGTTTCTCGCCCTTTAGTCAAGTCAATGAATACTACGGATTAGTAATAAATAATATTTTGCTAATGAGATTATGATTGATGGTCTTATGTTGCCATTTCAGTTGTAAATATTGTTGTAGTTGCTTTTCCCATATATTTATGTATATTACCATACTAAACATGGCAAAGCTTTAGAAGCTTCGATCGCAATCTTGAGATCTGATTTAGCGTCAAAACACCGATTGCGTGTAAATGACCCAGGTGTAAAAATGGACATATGTTGGCAAGGTAAGAAACGGTTTGTGCAGAGGTGTAGCGAATGCCCCATACAATATTAAACAGTTGATAGACGATCTCGTCCGAATGCTATTGGTTGAGCACCTCGGGACTCTACATTTATATCCGTATGTCGTTTCTCTGTTTTTAATACACAAGCTACACGGTCGTTTATAGTTTAAGTTGGACAAGTATGTCAAAACCACCCACTAATGCCCTAATTATACTGATTTGAAACATTATGATCATTTTGGGACCACGTAAGCAAAATTTATCTACATCTATCTTTCCAACACATAATTAGATTATATTTTGTCCATTACCAGGAATAAATACTACAAGTTTCTTTGAGGGAAGTTTCATTACTTCAGACAAGAAAGACACATTATACGGAGTTGCGAATAAATTGGTGGGATTTTTTGTATATAAAAGCACAATATTACATTAAAAATATCATCTCAAACGTATTTTCTCTCATCATTATACCGTTGACAAGCTGTCATGCTTGCTACATTATAAATCAAAGTTAAAGTGCCTGAACCAATTAACAAATATTGATACGTTAACCAACAATTGAACTTCTCTGTAAAAATGAGGTTGTCGGCCCATTTATACTTAATTTCATTTCCTGTGAATTTTGTATCATTATTGAAATGTGAATTGGGTGTCATTGTCCACGTTGTGCTCCTGATGGTTTCTCATTCAAATGATCAGTGGCTGTGCTCCTTTCTTTATCTGCAGGCAGTGCTCTAATTCAATCATTGACAAGTCATGATATAGAGGCCAATACTTCATCTTTACGCATGAACTCTTTTTGACAGTCATGAAAGCGCCACTGTGCAATATAGTGATGTCAATTGCCTGAACCGTCCTAGCACAGATCTCTTTTCTAATTCAAATAAATCCAAGGACAAACGTTGTGTCCCAATTTATGTCTCCATACGGTACCGCATTACTCCAATTATGGTTAGTCTGGTCAAACTCCTTCAAGTTCGTCACGACAGCAATCCTTTACTAATATAGTGAATAACGTTAGGGAGTCCAGTCTGGGCGTTCTATTGCTTCTTCAATCGCTGTTTTCAACTAGTTTAAATGGGCTGTAAGTGGGAAAGCCGGTATGTGATTCTAATAATTTAATAATTAAGTAGCTAAAGGTTGGACTTGAAGGACAACAGCAGAATAAACACC
The DNA here is from genome assembly GCF_039555335.1 of Amphiura filiformis. Lineage (NCBI taxonomy): Eukaryota > Metazoa > Echinodermata > Ophiuroidea > Amphilepidida > Amphiuridae > Amphiura > Amphiura filiformis. The sequence goes on along the minus strand of NC_092636.1, from coordinate 38,002,073 downwards.
GGAATAAACACAACTGTAATGTCAAAGAAATTCACTTACATGTGTCTGAGGCTTTTTAATATTGTTGACTGCTACGTGTAAGGTCGACACACAACAAAGAACGATACTTTGTTTTCAAAGGTGTGTATCATATCTAGTCTTTATTTTTTATCATATGTAATGGATCGTGATGCAAACATTTTTTGAGAAATTTAATGTTGTTGTTTTTGTTGTTGTTGTTGTTATTGTTTGTTCTTTTTTTTTTTTTTCATTACAATTCACTGAGTGGTTCATATGTTTGATTTTGTTCTGGTTTTTACAGCTTTCCAATTAATATTTAGCACGCATTTGGACGACACTCCCCTTTACGTTGTGGATTTAGTACCATGTTGAATCAACCAATTATAGGCAGAAGGGGTGGAAAAGATTTTAACGTGAACTTTTGAACTAAAATATATTACTGCACTCTTTGATATAATTATTATTTTTGGTAGCCTAATCTTGGTTTAGACTATTCATCCAGTAGTTCATAACATTATTTGTGTTATTTATTTAAACTGAAACTTTTAGTTTAGGTACTATATGCAACATTTTTCGCATATGTGTACCATAAACTTATTCTGTCGCCAAAAGCTGCTGCATTCATTCTACTTCAAGAAATGTTTCCCAACCACACCCCCCCCATGTTAAAAAGAAATCTACGTCACTGCCTTCGAGCACGCCAAAATTAACACCGCTGCGTACAACCATAAAGTCTGATAGCATCGGACGCAACGTAGCAAGGCAAGTTGTAAATTTCATTTCCAGTTTAGATTGATTTAAAAAAAGAATGATTATAAACTGTATCCATGAAAGAAAACCAATGAAATCAATTAATATATTAAATCATAATATAAACCTTTGTGAAGCTTACCATCAGTTGCATTAGGGACCGGGATTAGGGATTATTTTCTACCTGCCTACCAGGAAAAATTGTGATCGTCACATATTGGTATACGTATTACTTAGACGGAAAGGACAACTTATGAAGTTGAAATCAAATCAGAAAAGTAATCTTAAAATCATTGCTTATTAATAACCAGGAAGTAGGTCATTCATTTTGAATGCATATGTTGCCACAACAACCTTTGCTTTTCTGGGTATAAGTTGTTTTCGTCGATATGATTGACATCCATGATATATGCATGATGTATTAGAGTGTTTGCAAAATGCGGTTCAAAAGAACAAACGTCAACGTCTAGAGGATTATAGAGGATTATGTATTCAAAACCACTTTGCCATTAAAGCCTCTTTTAGTTGAAGTGAAAATCTATAGTTAGCCGTAAATTATGAACGAAAATACGTAAGAACAATAGCTTCCATTTTCCTCATAGGTTACAAAATCACCTCTTATCATATTATCTAGTTAAAAGACCAATTATTAGAAATCTAATTTGGTTTGGGTAAAAAACATGTCCTATGTTATTGAAATTTACTGATTGAATTATGTTAAAAAAATTCTTTTCCAAACCTACTTTTGTGTGTGCTCGTGACATACACGTGACATACGAAAAATTCAGTTTAATAACTTCAACGGGAAGGGAATTAAGTCCCCGTATAAATGGACTACTGGAGCGGGCAGTTTAGCATACTGCTGGAAGAGTTTAGTAGGTGCATATATTTGAAAATATAACATGTCATTGTCTGGTAAGAAAGTGGTACAGAAAAGGAAGTCGGGCATTAGAAATGGACAGGGAGGTGCAGTAGCGTAGCCAAGGGGGAGGGACAGCTCCCCTATGGGACATTTGTCCTCATATTGCACCCTCCCACTGTTGGATGCTGGGCCCCGTGATATTTTACCTTTTTAGGCCTTTTTGCCTGTCAATAATGTTTCCCCTTGAAAGTCGCCTCCACACGCCCTCCTAAAAGAAAAACCATGACAACGGCATTGGGGAGGGGGAAACTCAAAATGTCGTAAACAGTTCCTTGTCTTTTTCAATACCACATAATACCTTGTTTATATAAGGAGGTGGGGTCGATTTGAATTCCATTAAATGGATGCAAAGGGTGGTCGGCCTATTAAATAGAGCCGTTTGTCAGTTTGTTTGAGCATTTTACGTCGACAGGTGAAAATATGGTGGATTGCATCTACCTTCTCTTCGTTAAAAGTTACAAAAAGTACTCGTACTTCTGCTTTGTTCAAAGAGTGATTAGTTCGTATTTGAAAATTTACACGTTATTGCGCCAATAGGACAGAGTGTGATCCCGGGAGTGTGATTTCACCTTTGTTTCGTTCCGAGAAACCTTCATTTTGTTATCTTGTCATCCTTTCAAAAGCAAGATTGGTTTTTACTACAAAAGTCGGTCATAGACGTGTTTACATAAATAAGTAATCAAAAATCACCAAATATAGCCAACAATATAACATGTCGTTCCTTGTCATTTTTATATACGGTATATAGATATTGATGCATTAAGCTAGGCGTCAATCGTACTTTTATTGATGTTATCTTCAGCCTTTCACAGACAGCCCATACAGTTCTTGTCTTGTGACCCTATCTATCTGCAATCAATCCTTGTTGTTCATGATATAATCCTTCCTTCTGGGGATGGCCCCTTGTTGATAGGGTTTCTGCAGGATTTACTCACTTCACAAGAAAAGCGCCTTTAGAGGATATAGAGGGAATGAATACCTAATGAATAATTCTTAAAGACGCGCCGATGGTTTGTCATTGTCTCATCTGTTTAATGTTACATTGTTTGTATTGTTAACATGGTTTCATCGGTTTTTTGTTGTACTTGATTTAAAAAAAAACTAAAGCTGACTGTAAGTACATTAGGTATTTGCTACATATACTTCTGTCTGAGTGTGTCAATGATGGATGCGTATAGACGGTTATGAGTTATTTGGAATGTTTGTTAATGTGCACTTTATGTATATGTGACCCGTTCTGACAAAACCAAGAACAAGTCACATTTTTGACATTTCATGATTTGAAAAAACCTGACAAAACCAAGAACAAGTCACATTTTTGACATTTCATGATTTGAATAAACTGTAAGCACAGGACAATAAGCTTCAAAATGATACCAAAATTATATACATAGCATCAGTATTTTTCAAGATATGGATAAATTAGTAAATGATACCTTGATATTTTGCCGAACTGCAATTCTGAAAAACTGGCTAATTAGTTTCCTGCTTTAAACAGGATTGAGTAGGGATTATCATAGTTCAACTGTCAATTATTGATTAAATAAACCTCTTTTTCAGTACATGGATACAAGGATTTGAGAGTCCACTCAGAGTTTGATTTTTTTATGGGAATGTCATCTTTGAAGTCCTATAACTCAAAAACATGCCTGGGGACTTGTTCCGGGTTTTGTTGGAGCTGGTCACATATTGATTATTCATTTTTTACGTTTAATATATTTAAGGTTAAACTCTCCAATACGGCCTCGTACATGTACAATGAAAATGGAATCGCTACCGAATTGAAGTATTTTGCTTTCCAGCCCATTATCATGATTTTACTCTAAATTTCATTTCTTTTCAATTTTGAATCATTTGTAAAAAGTGAATTGAATGTCATTGTTTGCATACGGTATGTCTTCTTAGTGTTACTCAAATGAACAGTGGATGTGCTCGTTACTTAGCTGGAGCAGGGATGGCTGGAGGAAGTGGTCAAACTTAATAAATGACAAGTCGTATTGAGTTCAATACTCCATACGACTTGTCATTTACGCCTGAACTCATTTTGACAGAAACAACAGCGTCACTGGGCAATATAGTGATATCATTTTTTCTGACACATCGACACAAAATCAGCTTTCTGTACAGATCTCTAGTCTTAAATCCAAATACATCCCAGGGCAAATGTCGCGTCCCACTTATCTCCCTAGGTTACCAAATCACTTTGATCATGTTAGCCTGGACAAACGCAGTCAAATTTGTCACCACAGTGATCCTATATAGTTACGAGTCCAGTATGGTTACAGAACTTGTTTCTATCGCTGTTTTCAAGTCGTTACAATTGGACGAGGAATCATGTAGCTAAACTGCTAAAGGCTGGACTTGAGGAAGAACAGCCGAATAAACACAGCTGCAATGTTCATGAAACCCACTTACTAATATTCGACATTTGCAATGCTGTTGAATGATAAATTCGACACATAAAATATCATGGTGTTTTCGATGTAGTATATTATAATGATTACAGCCGCTATAATGTAACCAGCTATAATGTGACCATGTTCATTGAGGTTCAAAACCACTAATTGTTTATTACACATTTGATGGCAAAATTGCTCATTTCGGGCGGATTGTTCTCATATTCAGAACTCCCTCAGTTAAACGCCAACAATACTAAATGAAACTAGATGATATAGATGCAAATGATTAAAACTTTACTTAGGTTAACATGAGACTTTTCTTGTTTTAACGCACTGAACCGTAAATACCTTAAAATGGCAGTGTGCCCTCGAAGCCGAAAGCTACAATTAGGTAGGGCAAATATTTACTAAGACCGATGCCGTGCGGATGAATTGTTTGTAATATTTCAACAAAAATGTCGCATGCGGAGATAAAATATACCATTTCAAAGCATTAAAACCCAAATGTACTTTTTTTTTGCAATAAACTTCAATGTCAATTTCAGTGTTTTTAAAACAGCCTTTTCAGATGGCACACAAACAAATAGTTTTTCGTCGTAGTTGCATGCATCGCCCAGGCATATCACTGGTATGTAACTTTGAAGAGACCGTGATCTCTTGAGTGATACAAATCAAGTGGGATCCATCATACGCAAGTTCAAAAAGCAGTTGATTTCAATATCATTTTATGAACCAACTGAAAGTATCAAAAAATTGGCAGCAATCCTTATTAACATTCCCATTTTGAAGAGCGGTTGTTCTGAGATAAATAAGTGCAGCTGCAGAGTAGATAACCATTTTCAAAACACATTACCAATAAGAAATGTGATCATAAAGATGCTTTGAAGTGGCTGGTAATGACCTGAATTTATTTATGTAACACTAACAAAGAATATCACAACTGTATTATATTTCATAGGACAGGGTACTCGTGTATACAATGTTGAATTCCAAGACATGATAATGGAACATGTCAGCTGCATGTGTATTACAAACCTCCGATATATCTTTTGAATATGACAAGCAGAAAAGGGTTTGATTCTGTGTTAGACGCCTACACACCTATCTGGCATGCTCTTATTTGTTTCTTTATTTACAATTTCGTCGTGTTCACCGTTCCGCTCACATCGACGATTCGTTGCGAAAGAGTGTACATTGTTGTTGAGCAGGTCTCAGTGGGCGACTATGAAGATCTCTTTATTTCCTTTCCTGAAGGAGCCGAGCGCTTTCTCGTTGTTGTACTTCCATTATTTTATTTGCTTTGTATAACGCGAGTAAAGTTCACTTGATATCATCAAATATATCACCTATAAATGATAAATGATTGTGTTTTACTTTATTTCCGGTTTACCAAAATGGTGGCCTAGATTACTAACATAGTTCTTTTGTACAATTCTAGGAAAAACATGAAGGTGTTAGACTCACATTCAATGTCACTAAAAAGCTAAATCTAATATTCCAAGTGATTTGCTCAAAGGCGGCCTAGATTGATTTCACCGCAAACATTAACACATGATAAAAAACATCTGAATAAATAAGAATAAGACGCGAAATTAAATCTTTGAATTCAAAATATTCATATTTGACCATTAACACGTGTGACCAAAATATCTGCCTAACTAACCACAAAATACTTTTAACTAATTAAAGCAACGAATGAAACAAGCAACAAGCGATTGCAAGAAATCTGCATTTATAAACTGGGCTAAAAAAGAGACTCATAATTTTTCACAAGGTCATATCTTAAAATCATGTCATGAAAATGAACCAAAATTGAACACAGGATTTCTTCAATACTCTACTCTAAACACTGGTCAGTTGTGTCAGACAGACAACTGCATAGTTACTGACATGTGTTTCGAGTAGAGTATTGAAGTAATCCTTTGTGTAATTTTGGTTCATTTATATGGACATGATTTTAAGATATGACCTTTTATGTATCGTATTTAAAGTTGTATCCCTAAATTAAACAAAAAATAAATAAAACGGAACTAGTGGTTTGTTTACACTTTTGGAGACGATGACCAACAAGACAAGATTGTCTTGTCTTTTCCCAATTTTTAAAAGTATATTGTAGAAACTGATAGTTAAAAGGGTGGCATTTAGCAATTTGTTATCATATCTCTAATAATCATAATGTTTGTCAAATATGTTAGCAAGCTTTATACTAAACCTAAGCCACTTGCTTAATACACACATTTAAATTTTAAGCATGAATAATGAAAAATCTGCTACATATTGCGTTCAGAGAATGTCTAATTTCATACCATGAAGTGTCATGAAAAGAAACGTACTTTTGTACCAATTCTAGGACACAGATTAAAACATTAGCATTTGTCCTTCATGTCAGTGAGCATAAGAGTATCCTTCTGTGAAAGAAATCACTGAAGGATTGTAAACTTCCGTTTCATAAGGCACCTATCAATGTAAACCTTTTTAGGACAAGACTACTTGAAGTCTTCAGATTCACAGGAGTGGCTGAAATACTGTACACACAAATGATGAATAATGATGCAGCAGTTTGTGATACATTTAGCCTTATCTATCTTTCATGGCAGCAATTACAAACTTAGCCTTCGTGGGCGAATGATAAACATTTGTTTCATTAAGACACACATACTCATTTATTAGAAATATTTTTGAATTCTCATGGCAAGGTTGTTTGGAATCTTCAGACGTAGCTTCACAGGAGAGACGCAATGGAATAGCCTCTTACATACATTAAAATACAGACAGCAAAATAATAAAGGCACCAGTTATACAGGGTGTATCAAAATGATTGGTACCGACGACTTTTCATTTTTTACCGATTTTTAAAACTATATTTTGTACCAGTTTGGGGTAAATTGTTTACATATTTGTAATTATTATGGTTTTATCTTCTCTAAGAATTTTAGATCATAAAGATAGCACATTTTGGTACATGATTCTAAAGGAAAGTAGGTGTTTTTACACTTTTCATCGTAACGCTGGATCAGTAGCGCACCAATTTCAAAGCTCTATTTTACTGCAAATACCTTGTGAGAATGATATGTTGAAAATCATGGAAATGTTTAATTTTTCCTTGCCTATTTCTTCATTCATAATACATATAAATGTTCTAATCAATATTTATTGGTTGAGAGTAACATTATTGACCTGAATAATTTAGGTGGGGTGAAATAAATTTGTGAATCAACTCCTTCCAGGGCAGTAATTTAAATTGTAGTATTGAGATTACTAGTAGATGATGTGGCAGAATGGCTATAAACTGTTGGCAGTGTAAGTTAGGTTAGACCTGGTAAAAGTATTCCACAGTATTCCACACTTCAGCGTGAATTCATAGTAAAGAATCGCTGGTTGACACGAAGCTATGGAGAAGTGCAGAGAAGATTTTGAAGACAGTTTTGAAGCGCAAGGAGTATCCCATGCAAACATGCTATAACTTAATGTTTTACAATTTGATATGGGCAGTTACAGAACGAATTCATCCCAGGTGTTTTAAGTTCATTCAAGATAGGGCTTCACCTCATACTGCCAGAGTCGAAGGCAGGAACTTCAGGAACTATCTTTCTAAAAGCATGTGTAAAGCAATTTTTTGTTATGTAGAGATATTGAAGAGTATGTATGCAATAAATAGTTCAAGCAGTGAACCTATTCATCTTGTGTTGTGTAAGTAAAACCATGATTACGTCGATCTTCGTTTAAATGACAATAGATCCCAGATGCATCAACCAATCATCTTCAGATTATTAGATCAATAAGTTAACATATGCCCTTTCTATTTATAGTACAAAAACTATATGAATTAGCAATTTTATATTTTTGATATATTTTTGAAAATGTCACATAGCCCGGTACCAATCATTTTGATACACCCTGTATCCACCCCTGTATATCCTAAACAAAGACAAATATATCATAAATAAAACCAGTAGCCAATACCTTTCAGCTCTGATTTAAGATCTCACTTGTTGAAATCGGTTGAAATTAAAAATAACCCAAGGAAGGAAAAATATCAAAAGTTGAATCTATAGGGCATCCAATGGAGCAATCCGCAACTTCCGAATTAGCATCTTCCTTCGGATTTGTGGATAACCGTGTCTTTACTTCGATTTCAACAAATGAGGTCTTGACTCAGAGCTAAAAGATGCAATATTGGCTGCTGGATCTAATTATTACATATCTATCTTTGTTTAGAATATACTGGGGTGAAAATAACTGGTACTTTAATTATTTTGCTCTATGTATTCGGCTTCAGGAAACATCATATCTATCCTTAATGACATCAAGCACAATTTTCCGTAGGGAAATCCTTATATGGCTTTACAAGGACATGTTGAATCACATTTAAATTGACGTTGAAATCTTAAAAGCATTTGTTTTGCCACATATTTTAACACTTTCAAATTATTAGGCTTTTAATAACAGAATGCTTAATTGTTTTCTGATAATTAAATATTTTAGCCTTGTATGTTTCTTACTTTTATCAGAGAAGATGTAAGAAAAGGAGGGAGAACAGAATTATATCCTTGAGATAATCCCGTAGGTAATCTTGTCGCACCTATTCATAGTCCTTTATTCTCAAGTAGTTACACATCTACTTGAAAGTAGTCTTTGTTCATGTTGATGATGTGTGTTGCCGACCACGGTTGATTAATTTTCACTCCAGAATTGGAAATATTTCCAATGTTTCTATAGATATTTCCTTGAAAGTATGACACGTGTGTGTTAAGTACATGTTGCTCTGATGGGATACCACACGTGGATATAGTACAAGAAAGAAATGTAGTTTTGTAAATATTCCCACAAAATTCGCCCATTTTGGAACATCTATTTAAGAAATAAAGGGTAATGCATGATCCTTTACACGAAAATAATGTGTCGAGGCAGTAAAACGTAAATAATGGGTGAGGCGCAGCCGAACCCATTATTTAAACGTTTTACTGCCGAGGACACATTATTTGCGTGTAAAGGATAATGCTGCACCCTTTATTTCTATTCTATTACCACAAAATAGTGTGATTTAAAGAGAAAATATCAACAATTTTGCCCAAATATTTCAAGTTGTTTACCTCAAAGTGGAGCGCATACGCGTAGCCAAAGCGTATGCACATTCCAATAACACAACCTAACATTCCATTCTCCCCTATAAGCAGGTATGCACATACAATAACACACCCCTGACATTCCATTCTCCCGACATAAGCAGGTGTGCTGTGCGCTCTGCTGTGCGCTGTGATGATAGAAGAACATAAAGTTCGTTGCCCTTGACACTTTATCGCTAATTAATGGTCTGTCACGTGACGCGTTTCAACAAATCACAGTGCGCGATTTTGAATAATGGGTCGTGGGGGTAATAGAATAATTAATTAGGGAGAGTGTTTTTTGTTAGAAAAGTGATGATTGTTGATCATCTTTATTTCATTGTTTTCTGTATTTTCCTGTCATTTCCTGCAAACCTAATAAAGATATTTTGATAATTGAAACTAGTCTGTATCATAAATTGTAGAGGTTGAAAGGGTCAACAAGCGTCAGAAATTATAATTTGCCATGGAACTTCGGTCACATTTTATTTGAAATATAACTGGATGTTAGGGTGTGCATGCATGGTATGCATAGTATGATGGTATACAGACACTGACCTTTCCCTAAAACTAGTAAGCAGCAGCTTGTGTACCACACCCATCATGGGTTCGAACAACGCTCTGCAGGGTCTATTGTTCTATTGTTTCCGATTAGAGCGCTGACATATTGGAAAATGTTGCCAATCAATATTCATGAGAGTGTACATTCAACGTCCAATTTTCGAAATTGGGTGACTTGTGCTTGGCAGGTGCGAAATACATCTGCCTGGGCTCGTTAATTACGTAACGCACAACGGCATTGATGTCATCGAATGGCTGCTTAGTGCTGTTATGTGTTAAGTTTTACAATAATTATTATTACATTTATTTTCCTTTCTTTTGTTTCTCTGTATTTATTCTTTCCTAGGCCTATACTAACTTTATCACTCCCTCGCTATCCTTCTCTCTCTTGCCTTCTTCCCCCTCTTTCTTTTCTTTTTGTCCTCTCTTACTCTCCCTGTCATTCCAATATTAATATGTCCTTATATTTCTATTATTTTATTTACTTCTCATTATTTCTTTCTCTTCATTTGTCCTCTTTCTCCCTTCCTGTAGGCCCCCTCATTCTCCATATCCCTCCTCCCCTTTTCCTCCCTCCTATCCCCTCTCAAGACTTCTCACAGGGGAGAATCTGCCACACACCCTTCCACCGCCGCTATTTCTATGCCAATCTCCTTCTTAAAATAAAAGATAAATGGACATTTGTGAAAAAAAACCTTTATAGGCCTATACTTATACTTACATGTATACGCAGCGATTACCATTATAGAATACTATAGAAATGTGAACCTGGCAGCTATTACATTCTGATGTGTAGTCGATCAGCAGGGGCATTCAATTTATTTAAATGAAGCGTCTAAAGTCAGGTGGGTGATTAAAAAAGATTATATCGACAACTAAAGCCTCCATTATAGACTTCAGACCCTCACAAGCGCACATTTGGGATACGTGAGTACAATGGTACCACTTTACACATGACTGCCCTTACACATGACTGTATTGTGGTCACTTATTTATACTCGCCTGTTGGGTAAAGCGTTAATATGATGCCGGATCAGTGACCAATTTAATGGCGGAACCCCTTCACTGCCCTTTGTTCGAAACAATGGTACCGCTTTTATGAATAGCCTGTCGCAATCTCTAATCGGCATCAAAGGAACACACCTAGGTTTCATTATCGGAGAAGAGCAGGTAAGACAACTACTTGATTATATTTCTACATGTTCATACTACATACTTTGAAAATTTTAGAAAATTCGCACGAGTCCGTTTTTTTAAAAATCACATTTTTGTTCCTAAAATGGGGGTTATAGCGCACTCAATAGGCACTCTCTCCATAGGGCTACATGTAAAGACCAGTTATAGACAAATGGCCCTAAAATAAAACGGACTCGTGCGAATTTCCTCAAATTTTGCATATGATGTAGATTTAACATCTGGAATGTAATGCAAGTGATGTCGTTGCTGCTCTTCTAAATTCATTTTTAAAATGTCCGCCCCAGACCAAGGTGAACAAAGCATTACGTAATCTATTTCTTCTCCTTTTTATCTATCCTCCTTGGGTTCGAACCCCTTTGTTGTATTTTATTGTTAAACCTAAATAGCGTGATTACTTTTGAATGAGCATGATGAGCGGCAGCACACTTACTTTGTTTCAGGATAGCTGGATCTATCTCTTTTTCCTTACATCTTCTCTGCTTTTATGGATGATTGGTAAGTGTCACTTTAATCTCAGCAGAACCTACCTTTTGTTTTCTTGACAGTGCCCTAGATTTCCAGTAAAACTCTAATACAGCAATAACCATGGCAACAGCGAGACCACTTACAAGTATATAGAATACACCTGCAACGTTGCTTAGACTAAGAGGGGCCTTGTCTTTCTGCAATTAAAATAAATAGTAATGATACAGATATATCTGTTAAAAGACGAGTTATTGTCACGTTTTAATACTAGTTAATAGTGGAATCTGTGCTAACTGTAGTTACGGTCCACTTATCTAAATTGGCGCTTTTGGTGAAAAATCACGGTTACTTCTACTAAAAGGAAGGTTAAATTAACAGGAATAGAGATTTTTGAGACGACAAAAGCATACTGGGAAAGTAATAAATCGGCACGAGGGGATCTAGAAATGTGTATTTTACAGGTTAGGTTAGCCAAGATATTGATAGATAAACGTGTCACCTTTCTATCTTTGCAGGACAAAACTATTTGTTTCCCAGCAAAATGCTAGATGGAGAGTAAACATGGTAAAATATCACAAACGGACTGTAATTATCTATCAAATATGAAACCAACTAAGGCATGGTTTGACCTAGCTAACCTGACATAGAATGTATTTGTGCAATTTTCTACTAATGTCGTGTAAAAATCATGCAAACTACGCTTTAAATGTTTGCGTTTAAGATAAACACGTTCCGATTGCGGGACGTAATCAAGATATATACGTGCTAAACATTATTTTGAAGATGTTTGGATAATATGAAAACGTGTTTGGTCATACATTCTAAATCACACTAAAGACATTAACTGTTTGCCTACAAATTATACCTTACATAACTTTCTTAATTTTCTAACAATTTAAATGAAATAGAACTTGAAGAGCGATATGTTTGTGCAGACCAGGTTATATATATAATCGTATAAAAAAAAAGAAATTCATGCGGGCTTAATGTTAGAAAAAATGATTTCCCAGAGGATTTTTCTTATCGGAGTGTTTCCCGTGTTAAAATGAAACTTGATAGAAGTAAAGGAAACTTCTTTCGTCCATTACATCATGTTTTTTTGTTATGCAATACATATTTCGGTTTAAAGTTCTAATTGACAAATGAAGTACTTTATTACATTTGCAACCTTTAAACGCTATAGATAAACGTCTAATGAAATTTAAATGCAGTGTTTAAAAGCAAAGATCAATGAGGCTCACAATATTGGCTATGTCCGTTGGAAACCAGTTGATCAATGAGGCTTACAAGATTGATAATGTTATTTGGAAACCTGATTGCTAATTTTTATCATTTTACCATTTTAAAAGATTTTTTAATCTACTTACTGCCCCTGGTGCGTCGTCACACTGCCCTTTATCGTACCACCATTTCTTCTCCAATCCTGCCAGGATTCCTTTTTCTCTTAATTCGAGAATTGCTAGGGTTAAGTTATCTCTGTCAATGAAAACAATATATTAGTATTAAGGTTATTAATTATTTTAGACTGTTGTGATTTGGTAGTTCACAGCATCTTACGAATGGTAGTGAGCTTTGGCAAAAATTGCATTGCTCAATTCATAGTGAGCGTGTAGAAGAATTAAAATATCACAGATATACTTTTATAGGTGCTGCGGTTCTTGAGTTACGTTGCGAAGAGGGCTGAAACAACAACACTTTTGTAAAATGTACATAACTAATTAACAACAATAAATTAAGCAAGTTTGCAGAGTATACGATTTGTAGAATGAACTTTTGCAAAACATCAAGGTGTTAATTTTCAATAATATATTGATCTAGATAATGAAAATCGATTTTTAGGTTGCTTCGACCAACAATACCTCGTCTACCCTTAATGCGAATAGTAGCCGTAGCAAAACAATAAAATCTATGTAGTACAATGTCCCAGATTCGTAAGTGATAGGCCTATTTCACAAAAATACACAATTTTGGCATTACAAAATAGTATATTGTTTTGCAAGATGGAACATAAGACTCTCATAATCCTCTAGTGTGGACCTAAGTGGTAATAAAAATTATATATTCGTTCGCTTTGCAGAAACAAAGGGCCACAAACTCCTTGGTTTGCATCGATGTGGAGTGCATCTGAAGTACACACTTCCCATTCTCTACAATCTCGTATAATCTTCAGGGATTCCATTGTCGATCTTGGGTTTGGAAATCACACACTGATATCGCATTTGTAATTGGTAAGGTGCACAAAATCTACACGTAGTTATACAACCTAAACGGACGGACAACTTTTAATATTCTATGGTTGTAACTGGTGATCCTGGGGGCGCAATTTTTTTTCGTATCATAACAACCCACGTAAAATCCGGTCGATTCACAATACGATGCGCCTCCAGCGTTTGCTGGGGGAGAGGTCAAAATACGCAGGGAAAATGTCGACATCCAAACCCGCGAAATACTACACAACGAATACAACAAATGAACATAATGTTATTGTGTATTTAAATGTCAATATAACGATGTTACACGCGATCTAGCAGTAAAACAGTAATTTACAATTATAGTAGATCCATCTTTCTATCTATTGATCACACGGAATCCTCCATGGAGCTGTTTGCAACATTATTATTATCACACTCGCGTGAAAATCCAATGGTGGCAAGACCCGGCGGCTAGAACAGCGATGTCGACCTGAAGGTCAAAAAATAGACTAGCAAAAGCAACCGCTGGCGGCGCATCGTATTGTGAATCACCAATATTATGCGCCTTGATCCAAGCTGGGTGGACAAGGGTACACCGTATTGAGTAAGTCTACTTTTTTCTTAGTTGTTTGACCAGTTTAAATTCACCTCAACATTGCTATTGTTATTTATTATTATTATACAATCATGACACAGGTATAATAAAATGCGAGCGGTATTATTGAATTTTATATTTGCAGCCAATACCAGTAATTAAAAGGTTTCGATTCTTATAATCACTTTTCATTTTTACACATACTCACCCAAAGTCAGGTAAATTTCTGGATACACCTATACCATACCCTTTCGAGTCCAAATTAGAACCGACTTTCATTGTGTCGCAAGGTTGTTGTTGACTATTAAAAACAAATAAGATTAAATCAAATAAGTGTTTGTTTGTTTGCATATCAATGAATTAGAATCTTAATCAGTTGACTCTCAAACTAGCAAACTCAAAGTACCGGGTTCAAATCTTACATGGACATTGCATTTTCCCCTATCCCTTGAAATGTTCTGTTTGAGAAAAAAAACCATAAAATCTGCGGATATCGACATAACATAACAGTACCACACTGAAATATAAAGGATTAACATTTACATTTTGGGTTAGAGAATACAAACGTTTTCAAACATTTGGTATCAAATATACAAATTAAATCATTATACATGCAAAATCAAAAATGTGTACAACTCTATGGAGAAGGCAAACCTAACTAATGTGTTGAAGCCATCAAGAACCCAAGCCAATATCTCTCAGAAATGTTGTCCAAGAACATATCTTCAACATACCTGAAGTTGATGGTGGGGCAAATTGTCTGACATTGGTTTTCAGGGGGTCAAAATGTAAAAAAGTGGTTTTCCATGGGTAATATCTCAGCTAAATGTATTCTAATATGCTCAATATTGGATAAGAGTAATGTCCTACCAAAGGGCTCTGACTGGCAAAAAAAATTGACGCTTAAATTATTTTTACTTTTGGAGTTCTGACCCCCCCAAAGTTGGTCCTGGTTGGACGAAGTTGCATATTGAGGGCCCTATATCTTTTAAAGTAACGGAGTTACAAGTTTTCTGATAGCAGATTTGAATTCTACACCAAAAAGTACCCCAGGATACATACTTTTCAAAGTTTTAAAGGGTTCCCTTTATACATTTATGGACCTCCAAACGTCGTATTTCGCGTTGCGACACATTTTTACTTTGACCCCCTAAATTTCAAATTGATGCCACGGGAAAACGAAATGGAGTATGAAGCTCAAATTTTCAGGATTTTACTTTCTCATCAATATCTACCACCACACAGAAAAAGAAAAAATTGAAGAGGTGCTGCGGTGCACATCCCTGGAGTTGACATGGAATGGGCCACATATTTTTAGAGCGATTCTATTCTAAGTCTTCGAGCTTCCAAAAAAGGCTTTACGAGGACAATGTGCGCGCGTAGCGTGCAAAAAAAATGATATTTTACACTAGTTTGTGGTCAATTTTGGTGGGACAGAGGCTCCTTTCCCTTTTTATTTTACTTTATCCACCCACCATTTCCTCTTTCATTTTTGTCAGAGGGAGCACAACTTGTTCAGTGCTTTATGGTTCTTCTTTTTAAATTCCCTCAATATTTTCCAGTTTGTCCTCTTCGCAGTGGCATAATTAGTACACTGAATTCCTTCATGACTTTTTGTTTCCATAAAATCATTATTGCTGCCTCTCTATAAATTTCCTCAGATATGATTGCCGCTTCTCTGTAAATTTCCTCAGATATGTGCCTTGTTTCCACCTGCCTTCGTCCAACTTCTTTTTGTCCTGTTAAATTACATTGAATATCTCCTTTGGTGATCAATTGTAAATTTCCTCATATCCCATTTCCATATTCTAACACCAACACCTTCCTCTTTTTTGCTCCTATTTCTTGAACAATAATGTGGATCCTTCAAATTTTGCACAACCATTCTCTTCTATTCAGTACCTTCACTGCCTCACAGCCCTCCCCTATTATCTTGTACCTCACTCCTCTTCTTTTTCTTTCCTCTTTTCCCCCTTCCTCCCCCCTTTCGTCTCTCTCCACCCTTTTTCCTCTCTTTCTTTTTTCTTCCCATGGCATTATTTCCTCAATTTTGACTCTCCTGGTAATCACCCAATTGTTAAAATCACAAGTACAACTTTTTTTGTCCTTAGAACTTTCATCAGATTAAAACGAGGTAAAACGTTAAAAACAATCCAATTCAAACATGAAACTCACGGGAGGGGCAAATAATATGGAATTTATTCAACGAGAGAAATTTTTAAGCTTTGTAATCAACCATAAGGAAAAAAATAAACAAGCAATGTCAAATGCTCAGAAATCCAGATTTTTGTCTTCGCAAATATCTCAGAAATCAAGTGGTAAAGTTGAAATGTTGTAAAATTCAAAAGTATTCTCTTACAAATAGGACGTCAACACAAACCAAAGTATCTATAGACAACGCGCTTTACTACAAAACAAAATCACCTGACAAACTTGAAACTGCACCGGCTTATAAAAGATTGAAGAGAAATTACTATCATCGAAGATTTATCCAGCAGATAAAGAAAAGTCGTCAATAAGAGCGGCATGATATTGACGTGGTTAACAGGCATGAAACGTGGGTTTTCTTGGTTTTCTTGTATTTCATATTAAAGGAACATCTTTTATTCAGAACCGCTTGCAAAGTCTTGTTACTGTAAACAAGCTATTTAGTTACAACTCTATAAAGGTGTGACTCAACCTACTTGTCCAATTTGCGAAGGTAGTATTTCTTTGACAAGTTATTTGTTGTTCCTTACGGATTTTGATGATGCCTCTGGATAAGTTCTATTTGTCACCTGTGGGATTAAGCTATTCTGTGATTATTACAAAAATGAAAAGGTTGTTTAACGGTGACAGCTTGAAGGTAAATGTCTACGTAAACGTAAAATTGTATGGGTTATTTTTATAATTTTTTAGAAATAAAGAACCATAACTCCCACCATAAGTGTACAAATTACATTAATAGATTAAGGGGGTACTACACCCCTGCCCAATTTTGTGCCTATTTTTACATTTTTCTCAAAAATTATAGAGCATTGGTGACAAGTAAGATATGTAGATTATAGGGGCAAGGACTACAACTGCTACACTGGAAATTTTATTTCAGCACATACAACAGTTGTGGAGTTACAGTCAAAAATGAGGGAAAACCAATATTTGATCAATAAATCAATAACTACTTGCCTTGAGTTGCTGAATTTGCAGTGCAGTAGTCGTAGTCCTTGCCCCTATATTATACATTCTTACTTGTCACCAATGCGCTATAATTTTTGAGAAAACCGCAAAAATAAGCAAAAAATTGGCTAGGGGTGTAGTACCCCCTTAACAAGATTTGTGATTTGTAGATATCAAACAAAATTTACATACGCTCGTAAAGAATCGTTTCAAGCACAGGCGTAGACCCCGGGGGATGTGGGATAAATCCACCCATGTCGACGCCAGTATGTGGGTTTCTAACCAAAATAACCTCATATTTGGCCATTTTAGTAAAAAGTGTCAATTTTTCGCCAGTTTAGCTTCAATATGCCAACATTTACGCGCGCTTCGCGGGCATTTGTACCACTAGCTTATTCTGTCGCCAAATGGGGCTGCATTCACTATACTTCAAGAAATGTTTTCCCAATCCCATCCCTCGATGTCAAAAATCAGTATAGTTTCTCTGTACGTCCACATTTTATTTTGTGTGAAATAATGATTATACAAGAAATTGCTTGATAAGCATCATTGCTAGAGTTTCGTTTTCATTTCCAACATTTAATCAAAATTTCCCGACGGCGCAATGTACGACCCGCCCGTACACGATATGCAGCACGTACTCAAGGGCGCGAAATTTTGGCGCCAAACTGGGACTTTGTGATCCAAATTGTCCATGCGTAGAATCAAGACGGTGACTAGGGGCTGTTGGTGTACTCTGTTACCTTCCACACATCGCTAGCCTACCATTTATAAGATTTATCACAGTTAGCAAGAAGATTTAGTTTTAGTTATCTTTATGTTCTCGATTTTAATTTACATTTACCTGAACATTTTTACCCGTAGGATAAGGACATTAGTCTTAAGAACGTCATTGCGTATTTTTATTAACGACATGGTATAGCTAATACCATGAATACAGTCAACAACCTCTCTCACATTAGGTGCTTTTGAAAACTTCTCTTTCTCTGATGCTAAAATGTTTTATTGTAACTTATTAAACCAATGACTTTCGAAGTAACAGTGTGTGGTGTGTGTGTGGGGTGGGGTGGGGGTGTTGCCAAAATAAACATAGCCAAGGGATGCAGGATATTTAAAGCAAGTTCAAGTAACTTATATTATCTTTTACTGTTCTTTTCAGATCATCTTTTATATTATTATAAACAATCTGTCCTTTCATAGCAACGGATCCAAACGTTTCAGTAATCTCCTATTGACCTGCTTGGTATGGACCACAACATCTTGCAGCATGTCGTGTATCGTGTGAAATACTTACAAGCTGAAATCGCTAATTTTTCATTTGAACGGCTCTTTTCACAGCCACCGAATCAGCAGCAGGAAATGGGCGTTTCAGAGTATATTATTAAGGGGTCATATATAATAATTTGACAACGGGCAGTCTGACAGTTTTATACCTGCCCGACGGCGAAATCAGGTAAGTTAGTCCACATTCATTTACACTACAGAATGAGCCAGTGCGTTTTTCTTTAGTCAGGGAAAGTGATTTTTTATCTTACCTTATATACTCATTTGTTGTTGATTCTGTGAGAAAGACGTATTTACCATCGCCATTTCTAACCATTTCTACCCCCTGTGCGTTGGTCTCAGCAAAAGGGGGTGGATCGGCATTTTTCATTGTTTGCCACATTTTGGCATACACTGGGATATCTGAGTTCTGTAAAATATGAAACAATTAGCGGAATTGGTTAGAGGTCAAACAAATACAGTAAATTGCAATAATTCATGTTTTATGTAATTCGCTAACAATGAATTGTTAAACTCAAATCTATCAATGGCTATATAAACAGCATGTCTTTAAAAAAAGGCAAGTAAAGAGCAATTATAAAATACCGTTGTAACATGATGCTTACATCAAAGTCAAAGGCATAGTCTTAGCTCTCAAATGCCGTTTAGTTCTGTTCAATTTGCTTGTTTTAATCTCAAGATATGTTTAGTAAAAGTGGCACAATTGTGATTTTACCCTATCGTTGTTAACTAAACATATCTCAAGATTAAAAAAAGCAAATTGAACATAACAAACGGCATTTAAGAGCTAAGACTGCGCTCGTGTTGATGTATGCATCATGTTACAACGGTATATTCTACTTGCCAAAGAGGGCGGTTTTCACTTGCACAATTTTTTTGAGAATTTATTATCCCAAAGTCTGAGTTTTTCTTCTGATCGGGTGAAACTAAAAAACATTTAAGTAAATATTGCTTAACAAAAAAGTAAAGGCGTACAAAGTATGCGTGCTTCTAGGCATTTTAATGCTTATATAATTAAAAAGTTGATAATTTCATTTTTAATGAAAATTTGAAAATAAAATGTTGATAATCTAACTTTTTAATATAAAAATTTGAAAATTAAACTTTAAATCATTGTAATGTTATAATAGTAATTAAAAAAAGTAATATCGAACCTTTTATATTACGATCATTTCGAAAGCATTACTATTTATAAGTATATGCACAGACATGAGCTCAATTAACCCTTAAATATTTCCTATTCATCACGCTCCAATTAACCTACTTGTAGTTTGGTTCATTATAAGACGCAATATGCAAGTGTATACTTTTCAGATGACAGTAGCCAAAGGGTTGAGGGGTTTATTAGAAATTTCAGGAAAAACGCTTGATAATATTTTAGTTTTGTATATTTTACGGAGTCATGCTGTGGCATACAATTATAGAGGTAGAGTACTCATGTCGCATGAGTAATTGTGTTTGCTATTTATCAAAACTGTGCTCTTGTCCTCAGTTGCTTGACTTGCAAAGTTTACTGCTTTATTTACAGTTAAGGGGGTACTAAAAATTTGTGATTATTTTTGCATTTTTCTCAAAAACTAATAACACACTGGTAACAAAAGTTATGTATATTATGGGGCAAGGAATCCAATTACTACGCCGAAATTTCAGTGATTCAAGACAAGCAGTTCAGTATATATGATATCAAATGAGGTACATCCTAGCGGTACCTTATTTCTTATCATATATAACGTACCGCTGGTCTTGAATCACTGAAATTTCAGTGTAGAAATTGGATTCCCTGCCCCATATAATATACATAACTTTTGTTACCAGTGTGTTATTAGTTTTGAGAAAATGCAAAATAGACACAAATTTATCGAGGGGTGTATAGTACCCCTTAAAGCCCATTTCAAACAAAAATTGCATTTAGGAAACAATAATTGACACAACTTAACCATGGTGATGTGAGCTGATGTAAGCCCCGGGACGGGAGATTTAAATAAATTCAGGGCTAACTTTTTTTGGCTTTGTGTGCAGCTGTATAGGTTTCGTACACCCTAAACCATGGATCCGTGACGTTTCTCCATTACTCCCCCCCCCCCCTTGTTGGCGGACTACAATTAACCAGGTAGTCTACAATACGTTTGAAGTTATGAAATTATCAGGTAATGATTGTCACTCTCCGTGTTGAATTAATTACATGGTTATTGACTAAAACAAAACAGTTAGATTGCGTTTTTACTATTAATCGTATTTGCACATGGTAATATAGACAAAAGCCTAGTTTTGATTTTCATAACACTGTAAGATTAATGTAAGTTACTAGGTTGAAGGCCTTATAAGTATGGTTAATAATTGCTTGTCAAGTCATCTCTGGCGTAAGAGCAAACATTGGTAGCCGCAAACAACCACTTCAAAACTCGTATTTAACAAACGATAAAATTGAAAATGGCAAACAAACTGACCGTGTAATGATAGGATTTGAAACAAGTGTCCAAACCTATTAATGTTTCCCGACAAGTCATGCGTTGATATAGACAGACGCAAATGATTATTTTTATTATAGTTATGACTGTGATTGGGTCTATTTGATTTAATGAATCAAATTACAATTTACAATATTACCAGAGATGTCAAAGAGAGATTTTGAGGATGCGTGTCCCTTTTGGACAAAGTTCTATAGGGTGTTAACATTTACATACACGTTACAAGTTCTTTTCATTTTACCCAGCTGTCAATTTTCTTATTTCTTTTAAATATTTGGGTAGAAGTGTATTTTGTTCTTTTGTTTTCATCTAAAATATCAATATTAAAGTTTAAAATTAAATCAAGTACAAAACATTGCTGTTGAGCATATGTCACATAAATTGATATTCAATAATATCTGTAAACAAATAAGTGCATAATTTTGGTGATTATGTCTAAAAATGAGATAACTGATATTAATAATTGTTTGTATTGATCAAAAGATACATCTGACATTTTTAAGATCAATGTGTTTTCAATTTTGACCTCTTGAAAATAATAATGGATATTTCGATTTGAATGTAGCGGTAAAATTCACACAATACCATTTCTTTTAAGTAATCAATTAATGGCCGAAAACATGGGCTACATTTGTCAAAATTAAATTTAATGCAAGAAATTAGCAGAATATTTTGACAATTCAAACGATGTGAACATTCTAAATGCGCACTACTGGAGAAAATAAATGCCTGACCTTGACATACAGTTATTGAATAACGAACCGAATCAAAACAATATTTTGTTAGAGACTGATAAAAAATTATTTTTGTTACCAAATGTTAACTTCCGAATGGTTTAACCCAGAGCTTTGAACCAATCAATGACAGGGACACTGTTTGAGTGACAGCGGGCGAAGAAGTGCCAACATTAATCATTTTTGTGGTGCAAATATCAAAGTAGATGTTTTGGGTATCTTTATAATCGGAATATTATCGAAATGGTGTTTAAAAATGTAATCTATTATTTTTAGAGATATGTCTTTGTAACCTCTTTCTGAATAAGCATGGCAATCAGGGATGCAAATTGTGCGGGAGCGGGGAGCACCACTCCTAGGAAAATGACAGTCAAGATTGAGGAAATAATGCTTTGGGAAGAAAAAGAAAGAGAGGAAAAAGAGGGAGGAGAAGAAAAGAAAAGAGAAGAGGAAGATGGAAAAGGAGGAGAGGAAGAGGAAAGAAAAAAGAAGAGGAGTGAAATAGAGGTAGAAGATTACGTACAAGGAAACAGATCTCTGCAAAGAGGGCTGTGAGGCAGTGAAGCTACTGAATGTGCAAAATTTGGAGGAACTCACATGATTGTTCAAGAAATAATAGCGAAAAAGAGGAAGGTGTTGGTGTATGGAAATTGGGTTATAATACATATGAGGAAATTTACAATTAATCACCAGAGGAGGTATTCAATGTAATATAGCAGGAAATAGAAGTTGGGTGAAGGTAAGTGAAAACACTGGGCACATAACTGAGGAAATTTATTGAGAGGCAGTACTCATATTTGAGTAGAGAGGCGGCAATGAGGATTTTATGGGAATAAAAGTCATGAAGGATTTCAGTGTATTTACTAATGCCAGTGAGGAGAAATATTGTGGAAATTTAAAAAGAACCATAAAGCACTGAACAAATTGTGCTCCCTCTGACAAAAAATGAAAGAGGAAATGGGGGGGGGGGCAAAAAAAAAAAAAAAAGGGGAAAGGAGCCTGTGTCACACCAAAATTGACCCCAAACTAGTGTAAAATACCAAATTTTTGCGCGCTACGCGCGCACATTGTCCAGATACTGCGTTTTTGGAATTCTCAAAGACTTAACACAATGTTGCTCCAAATATACATGCTATGTTACCATTCTCATCTTTTGAAGTGCAAAATAAAGCTATTTTATGTCTGGTATGATTGAGGAAATCTTGCGCCTAAAAACCTTGCTCCTGAGGAAGAAATCACAATTGCACCCCTGATGGCAATGACCAAATCGCGCCAACACGATATATATATACACTATTATAATAGGTTGATCATGTTAATCTGGATTTGAACAAACCAAATTGACGTGGCATTAAAGTACGATTTGTATATCCTAAGTAACATAATTCACCTCAAAGAAATCTTTGGTTGAGCCTGATCCTAAACATCCATAAGATATATCCTTTTGTTGTACTAAATCTTCTGCTGAGTTGATTGGAGAATCCATTCTTGTAACTGTAAGAAAAGCTGCAAGGTTGGCCGTGTACGAGGATATGACGATAAGAGTGAAGAACCACCAAACGCCTCCTACTATTCGTCCTGAAAGGGCTCTATAAATATAATAAAAACGAAATAGGTCATTAACAAATAGTACAAAATGTTACCATTGAAACGTACACTACCAGATTCCTATCATGCGGTGCCTGCACAGGTACACCGTCGCCAAGGTACTTGCCTGGTACACTGCAGTACCAGTGAAGTACCAGTGGAGTACCAATACAATGCCACTGCTGGTGGGTATTGTGCAGTAGCAGCATTGGTACAGTGTAGGTAATCTGTGTGTAACAGTCCGGTACCTTGGCGATGGTGTACCTGTGCAACCGGCCGCACTAGGAATGTTATAGTGTAGTTTGCTTTGACCTTGTTATGTATTATTTCTCATTTTATAGCGGAAGGGGAAAATCTAAAAATCCGAACAACCCTACAACTACAACACCTTTAACAATGCTTTACTCCAATTCAATATAGCATTGTAAGTAAATATGCACATAAGCACAACATAAATATACGTAAAAGCACTATTTTTGCTTTGATAAATTTACATACAGAAAATGACATTTTTAAATGCTTCAAAATGTGTTGCCTTTCAAGGGTGAACCACGTACATTCTTACTTACACTACAAAAACTATAACCAGAATTTTGAGTTTCAAATACGCCCCATATGCAAACGAATGTTGCTTTTGACATTCAATTTTAATTCAAGATTAGCTTAAAGTGAAACATGAGTAGAAAAATGAGACGAATTATGGGTCGCCGACTGAACAAACATACATGTAGTATTACAATCCACGTTGTTGCATTACACATTATGTTCAAAATACAAGATCCTCGCGGTTACCTGAAAGCAAACAAAACAAACCTGTCCCTGGTTGTTGTTATTTGAAGGAACTTGCCACGGTGTTTGTTTAAGGAAAAGCATCTTTAAAAAGCTCAATACAAGGAAAACATTAACGAAGTCTCAAGTCATAAAGTTATTAACATTATTGCAAACTTAACCATCTCCGTGGAGAAAAACATTTAGTGATTGGTTTAGAATAAACATACTTGAATTGAATTCTTCAGAAACGCTCATTAGCTCAAAACAATCTGACAGCTTTGACATTCAAATAATAGATCCTATCACGAATTGTGGCCTCTCTTATACTTGAAGATGCTGTCACTGTTCTTTATAAACCATGCAGCTAGCCCTAGACATCTTACTCTGTTAACAATTCAAATTCATTAAGTCTATCTCTATATTCTGAAGTTTTTTAATGAATGTAAACCGAGTCGGGAGGCATGTTGTTTGTTTTCAAAACAAGACTGGTAATCTATCCATTACCCATGTCCATTCTTACTGTTTTCAAGTAGCGCGTGAAATGTCTTCTTTACTGACGATGTTCAGAAGACTAATTCTCATATCAATTTGTAAGCGCTCTTTTAGCAAAGTCATAGTTCATTGAATTTACAACCGTATGACAAAACAGGCGAAAATAGTAACTTTTGCACAAGATTTGCGATTTTAAGGGAATTAGCCATTGCTCATTCTAGTGACGCTAGTTTATGGACAATATAAGTGTGCTTTTTCACTTTTAAGGGATCCAAAATGAGCGTTTATTGCGTTTCGACAGTATTTTTTGTGGGACATGAGAGCACTTCAGACCTATCGAACTGCATTCTGAATACGAAGCGTGTCTTTCTGATATCAAATAATTTTCATTTTTTTAAATCACAATATAATACAAATTTTATGACAAATTATAAAAATTTGATATTTTTCAAATTTTTGATATATAACAGTCCTCGAAGTAAATTATATAAATCTAATGATATATTCTTAAAGTGTATGTAGCAGGAGAGAAAAGCCGACGGTCAATTGAAAATTTTGACCTTTCATATTGAAGATATGGATTTTTTCCCAAAAGACCTAATTTTTTTGGTGTTTTGGGAAAAAAAATCCATATCTTCAATACGAAAGGTCAAAATTTTCAATTGATCGTCGGCTTTTCATCCCACCTACATACACTTTAAGTATAAATCATCAGATTTATAAAGTTTACTTCAAGTACTGTTAAATATCAAAAATATCAATTTTAATGATTTGCCATAAAATGTGTATTAACTTGCGAATTTCAAAAAATCAAAATTATTTGATATCAGAATGACATTCTTCGTATTCAGAATGCAATTCGATATGTCTAATGTGCTCTAATGTCCCAAAATAAATACTGTCCAAACGTTCATACCCCAGCCCTTAATGACATAAAATTTGACAAATATTGTAAGGAACACTTGAGGTTTTGATTTTTAAAACCTACATTTTGGACAAAAATGTGCTTGGATAGGTAGTTTTCAACATATTTACCACATTCGCCTTGCTATAACATTGAATCAAGTTATCTGTTGACCTAGTGACGAAAAGTGTTTTTAGGCGGAAGTGTTAGCTTTTGTTTGATATAAATAAATTCTAATTGGATGAAGGGAACACTTGAGGTTTCGACAAAAACCAATCAAAGAGGCCCATTTTCCAGTTAGAAGCTCCACAGCTCTCACATTGCTATGCACTCAACCGTGAAGTGTAATCAAAGACTGTGGTGGAGACATTCACTTCTTGTTGTTCTCTGCTTGGAAGATCTTGGACGAAAATGTGTGCTCATGTATATCGAGGTGGAAACTGTGCGCATGTTGGTCGTTTTTGTATAGAAACTTAAATGGCCCTTGCAAAAGGGCTCCTGGTGATGTAATGCACCAAAATTTAATATGTTACTCGGTTACTGTTGACTTGTATATTATGTACAAACCAACCATAACAGGTCTTTTTGGAATGTATATCTTCAATACGAAAGGTAAAAATTTTTAAATGAGGACGACTTTTCCTCCCACCTACATACACTTTAAGTACATATCATTATATTTATAAAGTTTACTTCGAGGACTGTTAAATGTCAAAATTTTTAATCATTTGCCATACAATCGTGATATACAATTGAATATATGAATACAAAAGCCACCCAAGTCCATACTTTGGCCAAATTGAGTTAAGCATGGGAAAGTGTTGCTATACATAGGCCTGTCATATGTATGCAAGAACAACTGAAATTCATCCTCTGTGTCTATTGAGCATGTGAAAAATAGCATGTATGAAAGAATCAACCCAAGTCCATGATTTGAGTCTTGTAACACATTGATTGAAATCCAGTATGTATAGAAGTCCACTTGTAACACATTCATTGCTGGAGAGTGACTTTTGAAAAAAAATGGGTTTAATCAAGGAAAGTGTGTGGTTTATATTACATGGCAGAATGCTTATCAACATTATACATAACTGTGTGCTTTATTTTGTATTATCTTACTAGTGGTAATCTCATTCCAACATTATTGTCTTTGTATAAGATTCAAAAACCACCCAAGTCCAGAATTTAAAATGAACCCCACGAAGTCCCTGAAATGCTAATCGTCATACCTAATACAGTATACCACACCCATTTGCACGTACAACTTACCATATTGACCAGGTAAATCTAACTGAAGGAATTAAAATGATACACAGGTTTTTTTCTCAAAATCACTTCCCATGGACTTAGGTGGGTTTTGGATTCATGTATTCAATTGTATTCAATTGTATATATCGTGAATTTCAATATGTCAAAATTATTTGATATCAGAAGGACATTCCTCAAATTCCGAATGTAATTTGGTATGTCTGATGTGCTCTCATGTCCCACCAAAAATACTGTGCAAACGTTGCTATGCAATCCCTTAACTCAGTTCCATTCAAATTGTCAGCCCTTGCCTGTCGTATTAGAGCAGTAGTATTGACCCACGTTTCAGTCAGATGTTGCAAATAATTCAACACATTGGGCAATTTCGTGCAACTTCTACAAAAACCGGTCCATAGGTATATTTGTATCTTAAAAATTTAAACGGGTGCATTGTTATTATACATTAGATCAAGCGCAACGGCGCGTCGGTCGTATTTATTCAATGTGTAGGAATTAATTATTAGTAGTTTTCAAGCTTTCGTCAGGAGTAGCTCTGACTTCTTCAGGACAAAGTACCTAAGAATGTAAGTTTTGGTGGCTCTGAAAAGAGCCGTTCAATGAAGACTGCCCCTTGTCTACAGAGAACTAGCAGATCTCGCCTATCTGCTAATATAAAGGTTTTGGTGGCTCTGAAAAGAGCCGTTTGCTGAAGACTGCCCCTTGTCTACAGAAACAAGCAGATCTCGCCTATCTGCTGAATGTGTAGGGTTTAAGATTTTGGTGTGTATAAATAATTCCACCCTATTATTGAAAATAAAAATATACAACGCTACATTATCAAGTCAGTATTTGGGCGACCGCTTGTTTATTATTTGTCTGTTTGCATGTGCGTTTGTTTGGGCTAAAGGTTTATTGTTAAGTAGAGCACATGCCTGTATTTGGCGCTAAGAATTCTAGTAGATTTGTGTTAATATAGAAAAGAGACGACAATTATTTGTTCTCCAGGAGCAGCTGCATAGTCATTAATTGAATTCCTTGATGGGTGAAAATGACAGTTTCTTACGAAACTTATCTTTTCTTTATTTGGAGTAATATCAGATGGAGTGACTGTCGCAGTTACATAACTCGTTTTTAAGGCTTATAATAAGGATGACCAATGAACCATCAACTTGATTAGAACACTCCCATAGACATGCAGGGAGCTTAACTGTCACTGCTTGCACAGACATTTCTAATTGAGCTCATTCTTTTATTTTTCATAATGTTTCTGTAAAAATTGGGATGTTAATGCCAATTATGTTTTGTAACTATCCTGAAAATTACAGCAACATAACTTATTTGGGTTTTCTGTAAGTGTGAGTCAAAATTGGTCCATCGCCACATGCGCTTAATTGCCAGTGGCCAAGTATAGCACTGCTCAGAATGGCACAAAATATTCAGATCAATAAGATCAGGTAAAAACCTTGACCTACTGAGCTGTAATTTGGCAGAGTTGCCGATATTACCTCTATCATACCCTCTGTAAAAAGGTTTTAAAAAAATGGACAAGTAGATCCTGAGTTATAAAATAAATCACTAGCTTCCCTTTGGAATTTTCATACACCTTTCGAGTCATGTTAAATAGACACCTTTCTGAACATAAATGTGAAGTTTCGTGCTCATTTGATGTATTTTGTACCTGATCTCAACCTGACTTGCTGCTATACACGCACAGGAGCTGTACTTTTAAATACTCGCCTAATCAATAATGAGTCTTTCACTCCATTGTTAAAGTACTGTGCTCCATGTAGCAATATGGAGTGACCAGGTCCTAGAGTGTAAAGCAGTATACAGACTTTTTATTGTACGTACAATATAGTATGTACAATATGTACGATATTTAATCTATTGCCATTCTATTTCCAGTAATGTTTAAGTTCTAACGAATGTTTGATGACGTAAAATCGATAATTTCTGCTAGATATTGTATGTAACATATTATAGATTTTTCGATGGCCATAATTATTTATCTTACATATAAGGCATAAATAATGTTGTGATTGCCGGAGACTTCCTTTAATAAATCTCGGATTGAAACATTGAACTAGTAATGACATCATACCTATATATACTTACCTTGGGCAGATATCACAACCTTGTTGCATCAAAGCGCCCATTGAAAACCACAGACTGTTGGGAAAGTCAAAGTCATTGGTTCGCTCATCCGACATGGAGTTATTGGAGACACGGGCGTCATTATTACCGCTGTTCTGTATTAAATAGAAACAAAAATAAAAGGATGCATGATTATTTATTTGGCTACTTGTTTGTTTGTTTGTTTGTTTGTTTTCTTTGTGCGCCTTTTGTTCATCTAGTCGGGCTATTGAGATTTGTGGGAAATTTTACAAATCTGAAAAATAAAAAGTCTGGTTTTCATGTGTCACTTGAAAACCGGAAGACTTTGTGAATGACAAGTCTCAACTACGACTTTTCTCGACAACGCTGACTTTGAGTGTACGTAAATGAAGCGGTATAGCGTACCATTAAAATGGAAATAAGGGGAAACGAAAACGAAATAAACATTATGAACTACATTGATTCACCATGAATTGTATATTTGAAATCTATATAAAGTTATGTAACTGGTAGAAACTGCGTGAAAGGGGCTTATATTCTATACTCTATATAAAAAGGGTGTATCTAGAGCAACATTATTAAAATGTGAAAAAAAATGCATTACATTTGTTGAATGCTTTTGTATATAAATTGTGTTTTTGACTTTCTGCTGTGATTTATATCTGATATCTATATAAAGTTATGTAACTGGTAAAAACTGCATGACGGGGCTTATGAACATTGCCTTATTCTATATATAAAAACGGTGCAACTAGAGCAACATTATTCGACTGTAAAAACATTTTTATTACAGTTGTTGCGTGCTTTTGCATTCAAATTGGGTTTTTGACTTAATAGATGCAGGATGTTACGGGGAGAAAGAGACAAGTAAAATCTTATTATATACACCGTAATCCGATAGCAACAATTCCAATTCGGCTGTTTTCTCTTTCAAAATTGTCATTTGTGATGCATGGCATTGTGGGATTTTTTTTTAAAGAATTTTTTGTCTTTTTTTACATCAGTTCCTGTTACCGTATAGTAGATATAGTTTAAAATCCGTGTAAGATAATATTGAGTTTTCATAAACAGGAAAACAATTATATGTGTTAATTGTATGATATATATTTCATAAATTAATTTAAATACTCTAATGCATTTAAATATTTAAAGCACTCACACAATTACACTTTTAAATATATTTTAAAAGATACTTATTCATGTTACTATAATCATTTCATATGTAAATAAGCAAAGTATAGTATGGAAAGTCGTACATATGGAAAGGTTTCTATACAAAAACGATTCCCTTATAAAACATCATGCGCACAGTTTCCACCTCGATACACCTGAGTGCACATTTTCGTCCCAAGAGCTTCCAAGCAGAGAACAACAAGCATTGAATGTCTCCACCACAGTCTTTGATTACACTACACGGTTGAGTGCATAGCAATGTAGGAGCTGTGAAACATCTAGCTAAAAAATGGGCCTCTTTGATTGGTTTTTGTCGAAACCTCAAGTGTTCCCTTCATCCAATTTTTTATATCAAACGAAAGCTAACACTTCCCCCTAAAAGTGCTTTTAGCCACTAGGTCAACAAATAACATAATTCAATGTTATAGCAAGGCGAATGTGGAAAATCTGTAGAAAACTATTTATCCAAACACATTTTTTGACAAAAATGTAGGTTTTAAAAGTCAAAACCTGTGTTCCTTAAAATATTTTTCAATTTTTATGTCATTAAATGAAAAAGCACACTTATGTCGTCCATATACTAGAGGCACTAGAATGAGCAATGGTCAATTCTCTTTAAATTGCAAATATTGTGCAACTATGACTTTTAAAAAAGAGCGCTTACAAATTGATATGCTGCCTAGATAAGATATAGGGACAATTCATTTAACAGATAGCTTTGCAAAACCAAAGAGAAGCTATGTTCACAATAAAAACGATCTTGAAATGCTTGACCGGTAAATTCTGACCAGGTATTATGATCTACTAATATTGCTAACGTTGAAACACATGTATTTTTATAAATAGCTTTGCCTTTAAAATGCTAACGATTAAATGCAGCATGCACATTCAACATAGCATCAATTATGAATTCATGTTATCCACCACGCGTCAAAATTGAAAAAATACAAAAGCGACGGCCTGACAGTTTTCCTGAGTGTTGAAAACAAAGATTTTACCATCAAGATGGCAGTTACAGCCAAAGGACTAGAGCCATTTGTGTGTGTTTAAATAAGAACATAACACAACATAACACAATTACAATATAAAACAACACAGCACACAAACAACAAACAAACTAAACATCCTTTCATTCGACTGTGTAGTAGGCGACTAATTAAAGTTTCTTAAAGTGTATACTATTCCAACCTGGTCTCTCTAATATTCAGTCTGTATGTGACTGAACACATAATCAGTCTATATGAGACTGAATATACGGCTCCAAAATGTTCCTCCAAAAACAATAGCATACAAGCTTGCACTATAAATTAGCCCCCGATAGATGGCATGGTCTGAAGATTGAGGAAAATTGTAGGGTAAAAAGTAAATAAAAATTAAGTGTATAAAATGGGTCAGCTGATGGGTGACGAGCTATCCCTTTGATTCCCTTAAAAGATTACTCTTACTTTCATACCCACTTCATGCCCAGTATCAACAAAAGACATCAAGGCCACAAGGCCGGCAGACCCGAGGCCGGCGACTCCCATACGACGACTAAACACTCCAAGTGGGACCCTAATACAAGAGCCCCGCAGGGCAATAAAGCAAGAGTAACCTTAACGTGCCATTGACCACTAGTAACCTTAATGTAACATTGCCCAACAGCAATCTTAATGTAAAACAGAGGGCGCAATTTACTGCTGTATATTCAGTCTCATATAGACTTAATATGAGTATCGATTCAGTCGCATACAGACTTAATATTAGAAAGACCAGGTTGACTAATCATACATATAATACTATAGTGATGCAATAGCATCTGGTTGTAAATCGTTGTTGGTTTATTTGGTTAAAGGATACCAACAAAATAAACAATCAAGCTCAAACAAACCCAACCAAAAACTGTACTTCGAGGATTGAGAGCCAGAAAGCTTTAACTCACACAGGATTCCTTCTGGTTCTCAACCCTCGACTTTTAAAGTTTCGGTTCACGTGTCCATTGGACACCAAAAGAAATGGAAACAGAAAACCTGGTAGACCCCCCTCTAACATACGTGGATGTATTGAAACAGGACACTGGACTGAATGTTATGGATTTGGGAACGGCCATGCAGGACAGAAGGACTTGGCGTGCTGTTGTAGTTCGAGGACACCACTCATCTTAAGCAAGTAAGCAAAGTTCTGCAAAACAATTCTTTCGTTTTCGAATTTAGTTTTCTCTCTTTGGTTTCTTTCAAGGCCCAGATTTGATTAAAATTTCAAATTATTTAATGGAGACGATGTGAAGCCCTCTTTTTGTTTGTGCTGCTAAAAACCGCCAGGTGGGTTTCTAGTTCTTTTTGCATTTCTCCGCTTGTTATGTTCGACACGGTTATCACCTCTTGAGCCAATTAACTGGATTATTTATGACTTTCAGTGGGGTTAGTGTTCGGGAAGTATAGGGTTAAGGTTAGAGTTTACAATGTCGATTAAACGGAGGTTGATTGATTGCATTCTAACCAAAAACTAAAATAAATACGAAATACGATTGCGATCCCGGGATTGCGATGTGTAAGCATGACAATAGATTTAAAGAGACCGGCAAACCGAAAACTTAAAAAGGCCCGTTGTCGCTAGCATTTATTGTATGTTGGTCTTGTTGATAACACATTTCTTTAGAGCGGTAACTACCCATAGGCTGGTATTGTAACATTGTATCATGACCGATTCTCAAGAAGGATACTTTGTATGTTACTACGAAGGGACAAATGAATCTACTCTTTTTAAGAATGTGTGTGGGAATCACTCCGAGTCATATTTGACCCCACAGAAATTAAATAAAAATGTGGAAAACCAAAAAATGGTTCAACTTTTAATCGATTCAAAATTGCATCATATAACAATTTAAGACACCCAACCCAAGTATGTGGCGGTAATTTGTTGTCCTGAAATTTAATAAACAATTTTATTAAATACAAAAACAAAACTCGTGATCGTGGAAGATTCCGAAATGTCGCCTAATCTACTGTCAAATATTATACTAGTCAGCTGTCCTGGTAAGCAGTCATTTATAAATTGCCTATGACATAAGTTGGTCTTCGATCAATCTATGAAGGCCAGCAAAAATAACCTGCGAAAAGCGTGATGTTGCAGCAGTCAAAATTAATTTCGTCACCTTTGCATCATACATGTACCAAATAAAAATGTTATTCTAAGTAAACAATCAAGCTGTCATTGGTCATCTATGTGCGGGAGGTGGTTAGGTCTGGAATGGATCTAACGAAGATGTATCACTGCATCCATCCCACAATACACTGGGCGAACCCGGGCTGTGAGCCTTATTTAAAACAATAAATATTATCATCATTATTTGGTAAGAAAATGAGTAAAGCATAGTATGTGAAGTCGTCCAGCCTATAAGATAACATAGGGCCAATAGACGAATCCAATTTCACACATTCCTGCACCTCAATGGCAGCCATAGCCGCGACGGGGACCCAACTATCTCACCTAAAATGTGAAATGATGCGGCCTTGAAGGGTATTTTAAACTTCATTCTATCACCCGTGTTACACCTAGACAAAAGAATGATGACAGTTTACAACACAAAAGAATCTAACATCGAATTTTTAGTGGGTTTAATCCACCCAATTGGGCACTCACAACACCTGTTTGGTGCATGCGGGGACCCGAAAATGGCCGACCAAATCCTGACCATGACTTGGCTCGTTGGATTCGTCTATAAGGAAAACTTATTTTCACCGATAGATTTACATAGGCCTAACCAGCGAGAAGTTATACCTCTGTCACACTAAGACGGCCTGGGTCAACGTACATCGCCGTATACAAAATAACAAAAATGGTTTATCTGGTGGCAAAATCACCAGTCCGACAGAAGATTTGGTGGGATTTGGGGTCCGATTTAAGTTTCTCTATGCGTTGTGGCCGGTAATAATCCTGCAGGCGTCTTATGTATGTCCGATCGTTCAATAAAATATTCGGCGAGTCCGTCCCATGTGACGCCAGCAGAGGCGTCGATCCTATTTAAAAATTGGGGAGGGGGCAAAGAGAATTTGATAATGTAATTAATGGCGAAGCGGGCCTGAGCACCCACCTTCAAGCACTGCCTAATATAATCACAGGCCTACTTCGGCTTACTATTGACCCGGGCCTACCCAATTACATGCAATTTAACCTTTTCTCTTCTCTTTTCCTCTTCTCCTTTTCTTCCTTTCTCTTCTCTTTCCTCTCTTTTCCCTCTTTTTTCTTTCTTGTCAGTCATTAAAACTGGGCGAGTTTACAATGTCGATCAAACGGAGGGCTATACCTTTCTCTTATTTAACATGTTTGATTGGTTGCATTCCAACCAGATACTAAAATAAATACGAAATACAACTGCGATGTAGATTTAATGACACCGGCAAACCGAAAACCTATAAAGGCCCATTGTCACTAGCAATTATTGTATGTTGTTTTTCTTGATAACACATTTCTTTAAAGCGGTAACAACCCTTAGGCTGGTATTGTAATATTGTATCATGACAAATTCACAAGAAGGATACTTTGTATGTTACTACGGAGGGACAAATGAATCTACTCTTCGTTTGTAAGAAATATATAGCAGAAAGTGAGATTGCTTGTTGATTTTCAAGCAATTCTATAAACCGTCAAAGTTATATCGTATTTAAATGTATTGTTTTGTTTTGTTTTGAAAAGAAAAATTAACCTATAAATCATACATCGTGAAGCCACTGTGCATGCATGAATCCCACGTATATGTGAAATCGTCCTGCCTATAAGACAACATACGGTAACTTATTTTTACCGATAGATTTAAGCTATGTCCGCAATAAAACCATTAAAAGATACAATTGTATTCAATTGGAGCAGATGCCCCACTGTGGATCCTAGGAATTGCGGGAGGGCCTGAAAAAGGGACTCCTGACCACCGTTACATGCGTCCCCTCCCTCGGACTAGCGGACCATAAGACTATGGCAATGGATAACAGTAATGATCAAAGTGTTGGCCGGCTTTGAAAGCGGTTGTTAAAACGTCACATCCATTAACGTGGTAAAAAGCAATGGTCTACATGTGTACTAACATACTGACTAACGTCCTAGCTGATTTGTGAAGGGAAAATCAAAATATTTGCCAATAATTGTAGCATAAATGTTATTTCAGCTACTGAAATAAATATCCAATCGTAGAAATAATATACGCAATTCCAATCAATTTCTGAAAATTGAACCTATATAGCGGAACCTATATAGCGCAGCCAAGTGAACAAGTGGCATAACAAATCCAGAGAAAATATCTCTTTTCACGTTGGCGCTACGCAAGGGCAAATATGAAAACTTGCTGCAGACGATATCAAACACGCTTAGTCGTGAAATCTGCTTTCGATTGAACAGCTAAGCTCGTTGCTTATTTTTGTTGCATATAATATGGTAATTGTCTCGGTGCAGAGCTCAGTAAGTGTTTCCTTAAATGGTCTACATCCTAAGGTCCTATTTTGTTAATCATATATTGTCATAAGTCCAAAAGTGTGCTATTACCCTAATCCTAATACTAAACCCTAGTACTACGAACGAAGGATGGTTGTAGCACCCCTAAAGTTTATCATAGTAAACGCTTGTGTCTACACCCAAACGACTAGAGCTATCCTTTGCGCTCATTTATGTTTTATATGCCAGCACCCTACCCGAAGTAGGGCCGATCATCTTACTCACAGCCCTTATTTTCGGATTAGCTAATTACCTTAGATTTGTTAACAATGTTAATCGTAAAACCGGCGGTGAGTGAAGTTTAACCCAAAATTAAAAAGTAAAACAATGAAAGTAAATTGAGTTCATGTAATATGGGGACTATTTTACGCTATAAAATGGCTTCAAAAGATAAAAAGACTCAGCAAGGACTGGCCCTACATCGAAAACATAAACATGTTTCTACATAAAGCGATTCATGAAAAACACAATAAATTACTTTTAATGAATGAAACAAGTGTCAACAAAATAGTAGGAAAAAGTGTTGAGTCGCTTGCTCCTGAACCGATTGATGAGGACTATAAAGATGATGCTTGTTTGTGGGAATTAGTTACCTAAGTGCAAACATACCGTAATGGTACGCTCTCTGTGTCGAAGCTTCGCTATGCCGAATGTTCGCTATGTCGAAATGATGTTCGTTTGGTGAAATAGGTTCTTTATGTCGAATCTAACCGTAAACCATACAGCCCTAACCCTAAAACTAAACCCTTACCTTATTTCCCATACATATCAATTTGTAAGCGCTCTTTTTAGCAAAGTCATAGTTCATTGAATTTACAACCGCATGACAAAACAGGCGAAAATAGTTTTTTTCTTTTTGCACAAGACTTGCAATTTAAAGAGAATTGGCCATTGCTCATTCTATTGACGCTAGTGTATGGACAATATAAGTGTGCTTTTTCATTTAATGACATAAAATTTGACAAATATTGTAAGGAACACTTGAGGTTTTGACTTTTAAAGCCTACATTTTGGCCAAAAAATGTGCTTGGATAGGTAGTTTTAAACAGATTTACCACATTCGCCTTGCTATAACATTGAATTGCGTTATCTGTTGACCTAATGACGAAAAGTGTTTTCAGGGGAAGTGTAAGCTTTCGTTTGATAAAAAAAAAAAAAAAAATTGAATGAAGGGAACACTTGCGGTTTCGACAAAAACTAATTACAGAGGCCCATTTTCCAGCTAGAAGCTCCACAGCTCATACAATGCTGTTCACTCAACCGTGTAATGTAATCAAAGACTGTAGTGGAGACAATTCACTGCTTACTGTTGTCTGCTTGGAAGCTCTTGGCCGAACATGTGTGCTCAGGTGTATCGAGGTGGAAACTGTGCGTAGATGGTTTATAAGAGAATCGTTTTTGTATAGAAACCTTTCCAAAAACCTTATTTCCTATATGACATAGCGAACCTAATTTTCAACATTGTTACGATTTAAAAAGACCGAAGGCCAATACACAATTAACATAGTTCTATAATTCAAAACTCAGGAATTATCTATTTTAAAGTAAGGAATGCTTTTGTACATAGACAACATCATTATTCGCTGACAAATCAAATTAGCATCATATTATAACAAGGTATAACAACTATAATCTTGTTCAAAGGTATATTTTAAAACTGGTCAACAACACTCACTTTTTGAACCAAATATTTCAGAGAAACCATTCTACATCATCAGCGGTGTAATGCTGTTGGTAGACAGACTGATGATTCTCTAGTGTTTCTAGATGTTGTTGGCAATGTCCTTTTTGTCCGATGTGATGGTGTTTCTAGAAGAGAATCATATATTCTAGAAAGTTCTCGGCCCGTCCCTTTTTACTGTTTTTAGGACGGGCTGGTCTCTTGTTTGATTTTAATGGCTTCCCTCACTTTCCTGGGCAAAAACTTGTCTTCTCTGCAGAGGACTTTAACATTTCCAATGTCCGGTTTATGTCCGGTGTCCTTGCTGTGCTCTGCTAATGCCGATTGATTTGGTGTTGTCTTGGCAGTGTGTTCTTTGAAGATAACTGCTATGGCTTTTGTGGCAATAACGACACAAAATTATGCTATTTTCATATTCAATTCGTTCTTCTGAAACAGTTAAATCCAATCTGTTCCATTTACATTCACCATTTGGCAGTCCTACATAAATCAGAGATCAGTTTGTTGGAAAAAGATCCATCATAAATCCCTTTTTGGGAAACTGCGCACACTTTGGCGCAATCCAATATTATTCTCACAGCGGCTGAATTGTAGTACTTTCATTACACCAATATTCCACTTGGTTCCAATCACTCTGCATAGCTGCACCTTCTTACGCTATTAGTCATTAAGGCTCTGTCAAAAAATATTTTGTCCCCAGACTTTATAGTAAACACTAGTTTACCACTGCTGCAACATTGATAATTAATTGCCAAATATTTCATTGAGTAATACCGGGGAAGGGTTTTCTTTACATAATTATGATGTTATGCAATAATTACATTGTGATATCTGGGAATCCCACAACCGATTATAAACTTGACCGATGGCTGTTTGTTCTAAGCTAAGTACCGGTACGTACTACGGTTGTTGTTTCTGAAATTTTTATTTTGTTACGAGTCGCACTGACTTAAGGTTAAATACAATTGATTTTCAAGGCTTGATTCCAGAGGGGCGTAAGTTAATAATGGAAACAGCCATGCAGAAAAGAATGAACTCACGCGTACAATAGTGTATCAATCTGAACTAGGGCCACGGACAAACCGCGGCTCGTGAGTCATCCTATATGTTGCAGGGATTGGGAGGGGCGACCATGATAGGACCATATGGGCTGATGGGGGGGTGATTGTGGGCAGCCGTTTTCGGCAATTTTCCTTTGGATTTTCTAAATTTTCAATTTTTAAAAGTATCCTGGATGATATCTGTCGTGAAATAAATCAATGCTTCTATAGGCTATAATAGCAATATATAGGCCTACAACAATAACTACAACAACAATAACAAAACCAACAACCAATATTTTGTTAATCTAATTTGTAAAAATATATTCATAGGCCGCGCCTATTAGACTAGTAGGCCTATTCCTGAATTATATAATTAAAAAAAGGGCAAAAACAATCAATCGCTGTAGTCAGAAAGAAAGAAACGAACAAGAAAAAAGAAAAAAAGTGAGAGAAAAATAAAATAAAATAAATGGAATGGACCTCATAGGGACTCGAACACGTACCAAAGTTTTCCAGCTCAAAACTATAGTATTATATAGGAGAACGTGGGTCCGGCGCGCTAACCAATTGCGCCACTGAGGGACACATGAAATTGATTGATCTCAAACTGACTATTATTGAATAGTTCATAACAGGCTCTTATGATAAACAAGCTCATCACCGCTGTAAATGTCGGAGGTATCGATGGCGAAAAACCTCGTTTTTTGCAAAAGTAGCTTAAATTTGGAGTGAAATTCAAATGGTAAAGTAAGCGACAGACATTTGAGAAATAATGTAGGCAGTTATAAATCAAAATTAACGTTCCACAATCCAGATATCGATAATGTAACATAACAGTGTTTTGTGGTACAAGATTCTCGAAAATCGTTCCCAAAAACGGGGTAATAAAATTTAATCGGTACTGTATTTGGTTCTTCCCCATGGCAACATTATTTCTTTGGTCGATTTGTAGTACAATACAAAAAAAGGAGAAAATAATCACTCGGCGTGGTTTTATACGGAGAGAACATTTGAAAAAACTGCATGGAACGTGTTTTTGATCTTGTGAACATGGTGCGTAAAAATGATTTAAACGAAGGATTTTCAAACGGATTCTAAAAATTTGTATAAACACACAAAAATAATGTAAAGATACATCCATGCGCCAACATTTGACTCACTGCGATATTTGATTGCTGAGAAAACGCGGTTTTAGAGAACAACTTTATACGTCTTTTATACGTTTTTTATACGTTTCTTCGTGTAACCTTAAGGGCAAAATCACCTTTTACCCGAATTCACACGAATGCACAACAAAAATACACTGTTTGATTTAGTTAACAAAATCTAAGTCTTTAACACATACCATAACATACTAACTCTTGCATGATTACTTCCAAGGGTTTTAGCCTTATCTCATATTTCTCATGAGATACTTTCAGCTTGTAAACAAATTTAAATAATTAAATTAAATCACTCAGGGCACATCACAATTTGTTATGCAAATAACAGGTCTGCAGCTTTCACACATTATTTGAAGTTGTCCCTTTTGTCATTCCAATGAGTTGTCCCTTTGTCATAGTAATACCCTTTCGAATTGTGCGCGCTCAAGAACACACACAGATGTGTGAACGTTATTTTGTGTAAATGGTGTCATCCTTACCTGCATTGTTTCTACTGTGTACCATTCATCTGGGCTAAACCGGCTTACGAGAAATAACACAACACTGACGCCAATATAAGCAAACACTATACATAACCAGATATCCGGCGAAAGAGGGCGCATGAAGGAAAACACCTCTGGCTTTATGTTCTGAAAGAGAATTAATTCAGGTAGAGACAGTTATAAGAATTTATAATGTTGAAAATATGCAATGCAATAAAAGAAAGAGAAAGAAACTGGATTAGGTTTGAAATTATTGAAGAAAGCTTTGAATTTTGATTTGATTTGATTTGATTTGTTCGAGTTTTGACTACCCTGGATAACCCACGAAAGCCTCTATTGAAGCTTATTTCCATTGGGGTCCATTTGAACACCGGGACGGGTTGGGAACAGTCAGGGATTAACACCCTACTCTTTTCGAAACTGGCTGCGAGATACATGTACAGGTATGGCTCTCTGCACACGGGACCGACGACTTAACGTCCCCTCACAATCAAGCACACAATCGGTCATTTCAAATGTTTAGTTTTAGTTTTGGTTTTGGTTTTGGTCACGTGGTTTCCTATTATCCTGCCTAACCACTTGACTTACAAGATATCGAATTCTTTGTTTCTACCTTTTGTTAAAAACTGAACATTTGTATCAGGCAGATACGGTTTTCGTTTCAGTTTCTTATAAGTGGTGTGAAGAAGAAAATTATTCGGTTTGAAGTTACCTAATCTAAGTATACAAAAGAACTGTTTAAATTTCGCAGTGCAATATTCACGAGGAGAGAAATCGAGCATGTCGATCTACATTGAAAAGCGTGGTTTAGAAAAACCAATAAGCTAGGGCTATTTTAACTGTATAGACCATCGAAATATTTGCATTCGACATTACAAAAGCGGCGACTGAGTTGTTATAAACAAAATCGCGACATTTCAAAAGCGGCGACTAAAGTGTTATAAACAAAATCGATCCACGTCCTTAATCCCATGTACCAGAATCAATGGAAGGCTATTATATATGACTTCCAATATAACCTAATGACTTTTACAGAACAATTTTTACTGGAAATTAAAATAGAAGATAGAGGGGGAAAGAGAGCAGATAGAGGGGGAAAGAGAGTTTGTGTGGGGGAAATGAGAGAGTGTGGGTGTGTGTGTGGGGGGGGGTAAGGGCAGGGAGAAAGGGAAACAGATGGGAGAGAGCATTGGAAGTGAAAAGGGAAGGGGGAGGAGAGCTCGAGATAGAGGAGATATCGAATATAGGGGAAGCGAGGAGGGGAGAGAAGGAGACACTTAGGGAAGAGGAGGTTATATAAGTGGGGGAGATGGGAGCCTAGGTAAGAGGTATGAGTTGTGCTTAACGGGAATAATAAACTAATTCATAATCAAATCATCTCCACGCATCGTATATGTTTCATACAAACAATCAATATACGCGCTTGTGTATATGATTTCTAGGCCTAGAACTCGGAGTGTAATATGCCACCTTCGACAGAGAGCATCAATTGTCGTCCGCGGGGATAGATTTCCGATATCAATCATGATAATAATTATGTTAGCACGATAGGCTATTGTATACTTCTGGTTATACTGTGTCCTCCCAGCATAATAGTGTTATGATTGCAGACCAGATCTGCTCTACTTTTTAATCCCTTGATTTTTGGTTTCTGAACAAAAGAGAAACCAAAACTAATGATTTGAAATGAGGGACTGTCACACCTATGGTGCCTCCCCTTGCATATAGTGCACATCCCTCCAAATCACCCCTGGAGCGTTAGGGTAGACTAAGAGAAACACTGAAGGAGTTTTTAGCTTTTTATCAACTACGAATAAGTCTATTTTTCCATCCCCATTGAATCACACCTTGATCTTTACAATATGGGAAAAAAGTTCATCTTGCATATAATTGTTTCCTTTGTTTTTCAATTATCAACAGACAGAAAAACATCGGGCTTTCCATCTGAAAAAAAGTTACATTCTTGATTCACACATTTCAGTCGGTCTACATCGGCTAGTCCTATGGTCCGCGGGTCATAGAGTGAGTATTTTCCGTTTCATCAAGCAAAGAGTTGGCCTATAAGGCATAACATTAATGGACTGTGATCAAGGTTTAGTTCTGCAAAAATGCAAATTTCTGCAACAAATAAAAATCGGCACTTATCTCGTTTAGTGACCTGCGTCCACTATAATTGAAGACAGAGATAAAAAGACTAGTTTGCGTCTGACGTCACTGCCAATCAAATTTCCTACGATCCTTGATTGGTTAATAGCGCGTAAGAGGAAGGTCGATTTATCTGGTGCCGATCGGAGAAAATGGCGAAAAATTACGTACTTTTACAAGGCAAAAAACAACTTTTCTAGGAATTGTTGACATGGTGCCTTCGCGAAAGAAAATTTCCTACTATAAAGACCTAACTTTTGAGATGGTTTGTATATTTGAAGGTGCAAAATTAACAATAAGGCGCCCGGTTTTACCGCCGCGTTCAGCAACTCATATCATCACGGCACTTGCAAACAAACCGTGCTCGAGTTTGATTGACAGACGACGTCAGACGCAAACTAGTCTTTCTATCTCTGTCTTTCATTTTAGATAGGACTTACCTGAGGCTTCTTCACCATGATACTGATTCCAAGGCTCATAAATGGTTTGGTGAAATCGATTACCTTCTCCCGCTCAGCACTAATCGTTAGTGATGCAACAGCTATGTCGGCAGTCTAGAGTTAAAACAAATAATATGTCAATATTAGAAACCACAACATTTCCTATTGTGTTTCAACAAAGTCATTTTAAAATTTACCGGCATTTCAGCCAAATTAATGGTAATATCTCTGAATATTTTTAATTTTATTATATTTATTTCTGTCCAACTTATCTAGGCATTTACAGTTGATATCTAGTAGATAACGCTTGCAAAATTTCAACAGGCACAAATGACCTGGTGATTTAAACATTGTAGGGCAATGATTTGTGACCTGTTACCACGTAATGAGCGTAAAGTCGCAAGTTGGTAGTTCCGAGATATCCTGGCTGATTGAGTTCTTTGTTTGACGCGCACCTGTACTAGCCACTAGTATGTCCTTCGTGAATGCCCATTGTGCCTCCATTCACGAAGGACATACAAACATACTACTGGCTTGAACAGGTGCGCGTGATGAACACCTACGCAGACGCAGCAGCCAGGGCGTCTCGAAACGACCAACTTACGCGTCTACAGGTAGCAGGCTACATTGAATGCCATCACTTCATACCCCATTTATGAGTTCTGCCACCATGCCACTCCATTTCTTTGTCTTGTTATTATATGCGCCATATGCGTTAGATAATGTGATATTGTAACTGAATGGAAATATTGTATTTATCTGCTTTAACAAATCGATGCAGTAGCCATCGAATTTGTCATTCCCATCTAACATCAGATGATTATCCTTTAATATTAGATAAGGTGAGTCCTGCAAAAACAAAACAAAAACAAAACCAACAAATTACACACGTAAAAATATTCCATTACTAATACTTCATTTTCTTTTACTTCTTCACTACTATCATACTACTGTATCTTGATGCGTATGGAGAAATGCAATATTTTTATTATTGTGCCCAATTATAACCCCAAGGTGGTAAAGTTTTACAAATGTAAGATATAACAAAAAACTGTCTTTAAAAGGACAACGCCATGGATGAAGATCATGTTTCATAATATTTTGCATTGGCAAGTACTTGGAATGCTAGTATTTTTTTGTGCGTGGCATAAATAACCAGGTGG
Organism: Amphiura filiformis; assembly: GCF_039555335.1. Classification (NCBI taxonomy): domain Eukaryota; kingdom Metazoa; phylum Echinodermata; class Ophiuroidea; order Amphilepidida; family Amphiuridae; genus Amphiura; species Amphiura filiformis. The sequence goes on along the minus strand of NC_092636.1, from coordinate 37,958,375 downwards.
GAAATATCGGTATTTATTGGTAAATACCAACAATGACATACTTTGAAATACCCAAGCATGTTCATGTTGAAAGCTGAATTGTGTGCTAAATACGTCTCCATTTATACTTGTATAAACATGATAAATAAAGGGCTCAATGGAAATCACATCCACCGAGTTTCACGACAATCCAACAATCTATATTCAGACGACATTAAGAATGTTTGCTGCTCTAGGGTGATCATGTCAACTAAGTTCAATGACAACCCAACTATCTATTATCAGTAACTGTTAACCTTGATATGACCTTGATGGTTTGACACTTAATTGTGATTACATGCACCACATTTTATGACAACCCGACAATCATTACTCAGTTGACATCAAATGACCTTGACACAACTTTGAACATTCTGACAATCCAACAATATATACTTTATAATAGTCGACCTCTCAAATGACCTTTAACAATATTTGCGCAGAAATGTGATCGAAAATCTGACAATCTATGCTCAATTCACCTCGGGTGACCTTGACCTGACCTTCAACATTTTCGTGCTGACACCCATCATGTCCATAACAATGTAACTCTTACAACTTCCTGTCAACTCTCTCATTCATAACTCCAAACTTCTGTCTTTTTGCCTTTCCTGTCTATGAAAACTACTGTCAGTGGGAGATTCTTTTCCCTTATTCCCTCAATTATTCTCCTCAAGATCTGGGCGATGGTTGATCGTTTTGAGCCATTTTGATTCCAATGAAGAAGGAGGTCTATATGAGGGCGTATTCTGTTCAATAACACACGATTGCAATGACAGTTGAAAGAGAGAGCGTGGAGTTGGTGTAATTATGGACGATACAACAATCTTGCATATTCTTCAACCAAATCAGCAACAGGATCATTAAGAGGAAGCTTGCATATTCTTCAATCCAATCAGCAACAGGATCATTACCTTAAGACTACAAGGCCGCCCATTCAACACTACAATAATACAGGTGTATGCACCAACATCCACGGCATCTGATAAAAACACAGAATACTATAACTGTCGATTGGATGCAATCTCTAGCAAAGATATGTTTATATTGATGGGAGAATGTAGTGCTAAAGTTGGAAGAAATACCATCAAGGCCACGATTGTAAGCAAATTCGGATTGGGAGAGCGGAATGAACGTGGAGATAGACTTGAAGACTTTTGCTCAGCAAATGACTTGATCATCGGAAAAACGGGTTTTTTTCAGCAGCATCCACGCAAAATGTGGACCTGGATGGGTCCCCGGGATGGGTCCTGGTGGCAAGGTGTGGACCACCGGATGCTTGTTGCACATATGAGACTGAAACTCAAAGGCAACAAGAAGGAGCAGCACCTGTCAGGTATGATTGCCAGAACAATTCACTGTCTCTGTGAGAATGTGACCATGCAACAAATTCCAGATACTGCTGAGAGAAGCAAATGAGGAACAGAGACCAAACGAACTGTGGAAAGGAATGAAAGAACCCAGCAAACACAAAACGTTTTCGATATCATTCGCAAAAGGTCATAAAAGGTTGTCAGAAAACGTTTAAATGTCGGGTTATATAAAGGGTATATTAAGAGTATAAAACGTTTTCATAACCTTAAAAAACATTTTTTGATAATCTACTGTTCAGCAAACAAAAATGTTTTACAGAAAACGTTTAAATGTCGGGTTATATAAAGGGTATAAAAACGTTTTAATAACATTCTAAAAACATTCTTGAAACTTGATACAAAACATTCTAAACAGAATGTTATTTTGGGGTTGAAAAAATATTTTGCGAAATATGTTTGCCCAAAATATTTTCAATAACGTTTTAAAAAAGTTTTCATGACCTTTCTATAACCCGACATTTAAACGTTATTAAAAGGTTTTGAAAAAAACAATTTAAGAACATTTCTGTGTTTGCTGAGTTAAAATATTTTAACATAATGTTATTTAATTATTGACACAATATTTGGCAAGAATGTTTGCAAAAATAGTTTACAATAACATTTTTTGAAAACATTTAAAAATATTGTTTCAGTGTGTTTTCATACAAAACGTTTTAAAACGTTATCATGACCTTTATATAACCCAACATTTTAATGTTATTAAAACGTTTTTACCTAAACCAAAAGCCAAAATATAACTTATTTAAAACGTTTTAAAAAGTTTTTGTGTTTGCTGGGAAGTTTGTTATCTGAAGCAAAGGAAATCATCCCAAAGAAAACAGACGGAAACAACCATGAATATCCAAGAGGCATCGGAACCTGGTGAATAAGAGACAGGAAGCTAGAAAGAGAGGGTATAACGTTGAGTGGCAAAAACATCACAAAAGACGTTAGATCGGATGTCATCAATGATTCAAATGGCACAACGCTCACTGAAAACACCGACATCAAGATGAAATGGGCTGAATGCTGCTACCAGCTTAGGAACAAATGACCAATGGAAACAGAGGCTGAGCCATCACCCTTGAAGAATGAAGTAAGGCAGGCAATCACCCGAAACAGAAATGGGAAATCACCAGGTGTTGATAAGATTCTTGCAGAGCTATGAACGGTATCTGAAGAGGAAGGTGTACACATTTGGAAACTGTGTGACAAGATAATTTAGGCAATTGGAATGGCCCATCGATGTTTTCTGTTTTTGTAGAGTGAATGGCGCTTTCGACTACCACGGTCATATGCACCATTAGCTAGACATAGTCCTGTTAAACTCTAGACAGCTGTATTCCACTTCAATACGTTTTATGCTTCACTGCACCTTCATTATTTCCATTGTCCAGACGGCGTGGTGCCACGTTGAACACGTTTCCGGTGTAGTTGCCCATATGGTGTAATTTCCGTGCATTCCGACAAACCAAACTGTATCTTCTCAGAGCTACTCCAGGCTGAGTCAGCCGAGGAAATAGCTAAGCCGTGGCCAAAACTCAACATGATCCTCCGGCTAGCTGTAATCCTCGCATCCAAGCCTGTTTCCCATTGCCCAGGTTAGAGTGACCCATCCGACACCACGAGAAGGTTTGGGTTGAGTTGCCCGCGAGCATTCACTGTGCCAGCTCTACGGGCCTTGCCGGACAATGGCCCATCGACTAGGGCAAGGCACTTTCAGAAGGGAGACATAAAAGAATGTTCAACTCTCCGAACCATTAGCCTCATTATCCATGCCAGCAATCAACAGGAGGATAACAAAGAAGCTGGAGAGTGAGATTGTCCAGAAACAAGTAGGAGCTGGAAGGGGAAATAGCTATCATAATGTCAATATTAGGAACATCGTTGAAAAGTGCAGGCGACTCTCTGTACCACTGTGTACCACTGTACTTGTTTCATTGACAACAATAAGGCATGTCATTGTGCTTCCCATCAAGACCGTTCAAATTGAAAAACAACATACTAACAGTGGGATACTTTGTCGCACGACTACTGTTTTAAAATGCATAATTTTGCTTTGACACCACATAAGGCATTTAGATTTCATGATTATGTGTTAATGCAATGGCGACGTCAAAAATGACGATATCGTATCCGTCACCACTTGAAATTTTGGAGACGTTTGGAAGGACCTAAGAGTAGTTATGATCACAAGTTTTTGATGTTTGGTTGTTTATTTGCTTTGTTTGTTTGTTTGTTTGTTTCTTTGTTTCTTATTTGCTTACCGCAACAGAAGTGACGATAATTGTCCTATTACGAAGATCCAATTGTGAATTAGTTGGCGATTGGTCATTGTAAAATCGCAAAGCCGAAGTGGGGTACATATCAGCCGGAGTCCCAGGTGTAGCCGGATCTTCGTTATCTGGAGGTATATCTGGGGATATATGTGTGTACTCGGCGATCTGTTATGTAAATGAAAATAATAACATGCGGAGAAAGTTGATATTCTGCCGTAGTTCTGGTATAAATCATATACAGATATTTCCTTGTATTTGCAGGTGGGTTTGTTTTTCATTGCTTTAATCAAATACAACATGTTTTAAAGGCCCATTTAGTGATTTGCTCATTCGGACGATCGTAAAAATCATAAAAATTCAGATTTTAAGACAAAGTAAAGCATTACATGAATCTGTAATTTATATACTGACAGTATGTTAATTAGATACATGTATTTGAATGGGGCTTCAACTTCTTCAATACTGCGGTTTTCTTCGTTTTTTGTCAAAATGACAATTTCAATGACTTATCCTTTTAAGCAACTTTTTTACACTTTCACTAGGATCACTGAATGGGACTTTAACCCATTTGGGGTTGATTTTTTTACCTTAATTGCAGTCAGATTTATAAACTATAATTTTTACCTTTGCATCAAGGTGTATTTATGTCCCATCAGGTTTATTGTTTTGTCACCTATCAGGTCTATAAACTGTCCACATAATTTACCCACCATGTCGACATAATAATCTCACCATGTCGACAATAATTTTCTGACCATGTCGACACAATTATCTAACCACCACGACATAATTATCTCACCCCGACGACATAATTATCTCACCATGTCGACTTAATTATATCACCGTGTCGACAATAAGTATGTCACCATGTCGACGTAATATTGATAGGAAATAGACTTGACAAAATAATTTTTTGAATCTGGATGTATTTTTAAAAACAATTAAATAAATGTGCATACCGGCTGAAGCCCATTTGAATATAAACTCAATAACCGGATGGTGTAGTTAATTCGCTCTCCAAAATCGTCAAACTGAATTCTACCCGTCATGCCTTCAACAAACTCGTTGTCTCTTGGTAGAATCACCTGCAAAAAAAAATAAGACAAATAGCAGGGGTGAAAATAGGTCCGTCAAATGGTGGGGAATTCATGATAGAGGGCGCTTTTCAAAATGCCTAAGATGGTCAGAAATGGCAACGATTGTGTGATTTGGATGCCATAATGATGAAAACGTAATGATTTTTTGTTGCTACATATATCTTACACAGTGAATAATTTTAGCAAAAATTGGATTAGAATTGTGGCAGAAACATCCTCTAGAGGGCGCTTTTATAAAAAATAGAATAATTTCCACTTCTGACCTTTTACTACAAGATGACGTGAGACGAATGAATAGATAAAAAAAATAAAAAGGCTTATATATATAATACCTACATTTTGATAGAAATAATAATATTGATATAATGATATGTCAATTCATTGATAGTCGAAATGGCTTAAATATGTGCCATCAAATAGGACTTACAATCCACAAACAATGTATTTAACATACTTAGTTTTATTACATTACCCCTTTGACTGCAGTAAGTATCAGTTCATCAATGGACGACCATGGTTTGAAATCATCATCAGCACAATCTTTGTAGCTCCAAAATGGGCCGTGACTTCGAAAATATTCCCCTGCACCGATAGCATACCTATCTATCATTACATCCGATATTGCTTGTTCCATGACCTTTGCTATATCAAATGAAAGTGCTGCTTCTGACTGCAATTAGATATAAAGGAACATATCGTACGGATTTTGCATAGTGACGAATAGCATTGAGATTAATACAGTATAAGCCGCCCATTGTATTATGCCGACACTAGGGGGCGACGTTACCTGCTTTTATTTTTAGTGCAACAGGACCGTGCAGTATAAATCCGTCTTTCCCGTGTTCGGCAAATCACGGCACTTCACAGGTTTTTGGTTTCTAGCCAATAAAGTAGCGCGCTTTTTGTTATTTGTTAATTTTTTTCTTCAGTTTTCCTAGTAGGGAATCAATGCATGAAAAGCGCCCATCTCGCTTTATATTACATTTGTAATATTTGTACACATAGGGGCAGGGATGTTACAAGCAACAAAATTCGGAATAAATGGGCGCATGGATACTGTAAATGATCAATATACAGTGGCACTAATTGTGACCCCTCAGCACAACTGAGCCCTGAAGTCGCCAATCATCATTTTTGAGATATTCAACCAAAATATTCTGCTTGAAATTAGCTTTAAAATGATGTACTAGTTTATCATGTCTATAGTACGGTACTTGACATTTAAGTACGGTAGTGAAAAATCAATAAAACAGTCAATAAATCCTTTGTTTCCTATTGTTTATTGTTAAGTTCAATGGAGCATATCTCAATAGTGGCACTGGCGACATCCGGGTTCAGTTGTGCTGAGGGTTCACAATTCAGTTTAGTCGTTGCAATTATATTCAGGTTATTCCTTGAAGTAGCTTCACAAAGTATAATCAAAGGACATATTAAGCAAATGGATAATACCAATTATCATTTCCGACGAGACCATGCACATTCGTCCAATCAAATTCAAATGTTTTTACCACATACTTTACCACGGGAGGTGTTTGCAAACTTTAAGCAGTACTTTTCTGGGGAATACTTGTGTTGTTTTGTCTTGCCTTGTTTATATGCTAGTCAAATTCAAAAATCACCCACCACTAATTGCAACAGAATCCATCTCCCAAAAGCTCACACAAAAACATATCAAAAGTTTGAATAAGAGTTTAACTTCGACATTACACTATTTTTTGCTCACCTGGAACGTTTTCACAAGTTAGCGTCTTCAGCAGATTAGATAGTGATGCTGTGATGATAACTCAAGAACTATGTGTCGGAGACTGGTCAAACTATACATTTTATGAATCCTTATGATGACAGCAATACATTGGTACGATACGATTATTAACTAGATTTTGCTCCTGCATAAGCAGCCATTTTGGATTTATACAAATTAGGCACTGTTCCACTACTTGGATTTTGGGGGACTTTTGATGTAATATTATTTCTGAAATGAATGGTGATTAAATGATTCTGTTGCAATTAGTGGTGGGTTAAGCACTTATTTTTCTTAATTCAACTAGCCTATTGTTTACTTACGCCCATAATCTCGTCCGGTAAAGGAGGCCGCTTATATCTGGTAACATTAACCCAGTCTCTATATTGATTCTCAAATACAGGGTGTGTTCTGTTGATGATTGAAAATCCAGTGATATTCATACCGCCAAATTGATATTGATAAAAATTAATTTCTTCTACATCCTGTAATAATAAACAGTTGTCATTTGTTATATAAATATGAATTGAAAAAGGAAGATCGAATCATTATTATGAAAAAATGGGACAATGTAATATACTGACAAAATAATCCTTTTTTTCTTAAAAATACTTGCGAGTTTTGAGATTTGTGCATCATATCCAAAATACACGAGTTTTAACACAAATCTCAGATATTGACGAATTTGAAATGCATGTATTTTCAAGGCCTGTATCTCCAATGTATTAGTCTGCTGACATATGTATGAATGGGTCACACATTGTGGTCTCCACTGGAATTTCGGTGAGGATCAGCTCAAATAATTGTCTTGTTAAATTCGTTACTCGGATAACTCGGCGAACTACAATCCCGGTCAAAAGCAGTTAGAACACTTGTGTAAAACTTCGGATTATTTTAAACCGTATTTTAGTTGGCACACTGAAATTTAGCTTTCTTTGGTGTAAAGTGTGAACCGTTTCTTACCACTACAGCCTTCTCTTTCCCCACCAATCAATGTTGAGTGTCTCTAAGAGTGTATGACCAAATAAACAACTGGCGATATTGACCGGGGAAGGGCGCATATTTGATGTACCCGTATGAAAGTGTTCCAACCATTTTGTCCCGGATTGTGGGTCAGGGCATATTGACAATGACTTATTTTCATGTGTTCCCTACGTAACGAAATGTAATAACTAATACAACGTATTCTTTATTTGAAGGCTATTACAAAACGAACAATATATTAGTTCTCAAATCAACATAATAAAGTAAATTATTTAGGTTTTTCAAGGCTAAAGTATGTCTACATACTTACCAGATTTAAAATGATATAATGATATGATGATGTAATAGCTCCTAATAAAGTAGCCTGTAACAAAATAAAATAATCGGAAAGAACATTGTATATTGAGGTTATCAACCAGTCGCGACGGGTTTCACTCGCAGGTTCACCCCAAAATATATATTCTCGTCGCTGTCGCAAAACATCTTAAGTCAACCAGTCACTGTATAGACCCCCAGGCCTCATTAAGCGCATCAACAGAATAAGACTCTTAACAGAAAGCTCAAGGAACTCATAGAAAGAATAACAAGTCAAGTTAAACAGAGGCGGAGGGCGAGATCTTTTAAAGTTTTCGAAAATCCTCTAGAAACACTTAAACCACCCAGGTGTGAAGAAGACAACAAGCCGGACACTAGTGCTTATGGATGGTAACGGATAGTTACTGAACATATTTGCAATGCAATTGAAAATGTTCCTTCATGATTTTCCGTTCGAAAGTTTTGAAACTATTTTTGTTTTTGGTTATTTATTATCTTTACTCAGGATCGACAAATACCATCTTAATCAAAAGCACAGAATCTTAATTATAAATGACTTATTATTTTAATTACATCATTTTTAATTTCACATCAAAACAACATTTTACAGGATTTATTTTACATCAATATTTAAAGATTTCAAGGGTGTAAGTACAGACAAGTAATATAGGTTTTGAAAAGCTTACCGCTTGTAAAAGCCGCTTTGTGTTATTTAGTGAGGTATCAACTATGATTCGATGCCTTTGTGTATCGCGAAACTGTTTTAATGTGTCCCGTATGTTTTCGTCATCATCTGTTATCATTCTGAAGGCAATATCGTACTTCATTGTCGGGAGTTCTTGCAGTAATCTGTTCAGTCTTGCTAACCCTGTCAATAAAGGGAAAGTAGAATAAGTAAACAGTTTGAAATCAAAACTCGCCCGGTTTCATCCGGTTTCCATTGTTTAAAACAATAGAAATCGGACGGAACCGGCGGTCAAACGCCAGTCGAGTTTTCATTTCATCCCTTATTATCATTTAATTATATGCCTGCTTTCTACTTACATAAGCTAGGTGTCTACTTATATTAAGCTAGGCTTTCAAATTGGGTATAATAATAATAATAATAATAATAATAATAATAATAATAATAATAATAATAATAAACAAAGATTTAATATAGCGCCCTATGCAGGAAAGCCTCAAGGCGCTTTACAGAGAAAACAATGCAAAACCTTAAAAACTTCCAAATATAACTTAAACTTACACATGATATAACATGATAATATACACAAAATACATTAATATTACTATAACATGATAACATAGAAAGCAATCGCACCTTGCTGTCGCAATTGTTTTTTACTGTTATTGGTAATCTTTAACTTGGAAAGCACGTATTGCTGTCACAATTATTGTTTTCCTGTCACTGGCAATCCTGGGTTTGGAAGGCCCAAATTGCTGTCGCATTTATTTTTCTTTCGTTGGCAATAGTGAACTTGGAAAGCGTACGTTGATCATAAGTCTTTTCCTGTTATTGGCGATCATGGACTTGCAAAGCACATGTTACTGTCACAATAATTGTTTCCCTGTTATTGGTAATTTGGGATTGGAAAGCGCGCGTTGCTGTCGTAATTGCTTCACTGTCATTGACAATTCTGGACTTGGAATGCGGACACTGTTATCGCAACTGTCGTCTTGATATTCACGATCCTGGGCTTGAAAATTGCACGTTGCTGTGGCAATTGTTTTTCTGTTATTGGTAACCTTGGGATTAGAAAGCATATATTTTTGTCCCAATTGTTATCATGTTGTTGGCAACCGTGGTCTTAGAAATCGCACATTACTATCACAATTATTTTTCTGTTATAGGTAATCTTGGGCTCACGTTGTTATTCCAATTGTTTTCTATTATTTGTAATACTGCTGATTGGAAAGCGCACGTTTGTGTCGCATTATTGTTTTCCTGTTATTGGCGATCATGGACTTAGAAAGCGCACGTCGCTGTCACAATTGCTTTCATGCTATTGTTATCCTATCCCGACGTTGGAAAGCGCACGTTGCTGTCGTAGTTGTTTTCATCTCATTGGCAATCCTAAACTTTGTTGTAGCAATTATTTTTATGTTATTGGTAATCCTGAACATGGAAAGCCCACGTTGCTGGCACAATTGTTTCCTGATATTGGTAATCCTGTGCTTGGAAAGCAATTGATTTCCCGCTATTGGCGATCCTATACTTGGAAAGCCCACGTTGCTAGCGCAATTGTTTTTCTGTTATTGCTAATCATGGTTTTGGGAAGTCCGCGTTCCTATCGTAATTGTATTCCTGCTGTTGGCGATTCTGGGCTTGGAAAGTGCACGTCACTGTCGCGATTATTTTCATGTTATTGGTAATCTTGGACTTGGAAAGCCCACATTGCCACATTTTTTCTGGTATTGATAATCCTGGCCTATCGCAATTGATGTTGTCCTGCTGCTGACGAGTCTGGGCTTGGAAAGCGCACATCACTATTGTGATTATTTTCATGTTATTGGTAATCCTTGACTTGGAAAGCCCACGTTGCTGTCGCGATTGTTTTCTTGTTGTTAATCTTGCGCTTGTAAAGCGCACGTTTCTATCACAATTATTTTCCTGTTATTATCGATCCTGGATTCGAAAAGCACACGTTGCTTTTATTTGCAATCCTTGACATTTTAAAGCGCACGTTGCTGAAATTATTTTCATGTTATTAGTAATCCTGGACATGGAAAGCCCACGTCGCTTGCACAATTGTTTCCCACGTTGCTAGTGCAATTGTTTTTCTGTTATTGGTATTCCTGGACTTGGAAAGCGCACGTTCCTTTAGCAATTGTTTTCCTGCTGTTGGCGATTCTGGGCTTGGAAAGCGCTCGTCACTGTCGCGTTTATTTTCATGTATTGGTAATCCTTGACTTGGAAAGCCCATGTTGCTGTCGCGATTGATTTCCTGTTGTTAAATAATCCTGCGCTTGTAAAGCGCACGTTTCTATCACAATTATTTTCCTGTTATTATCGATCCTAGATGTTCCTTTTATTTGCAATCCTTGACATTTTATTGGTAATCATGGACTTGGAAAGCCCACTTTGCTGTCGCGATTATTTCCTTGTTATTGGTAATCCTGGACTTGGCACGCGTACGTTGCTGTCGCGATTCCTTTCATGTCTTTGACGATCATGGACTTGGAAAGAGCATATTTATTACTGTCGCAATTGTTTTCCCAGGGATGCAAATTGTGCGGGAGCGGGGAGCACCGCTCCTAGGAAATGAGAGTCAAAATTGAGGAAATAATGCCATTGGAAGAAAAAAGAAAAAGAGGAAAAAGGAGGGGGAGAGAGAAGAAAAGAAAAGAGGAGAGGAAGGGGTAAAGAGGAAAGAAAAAGAAGCGGAGTGAGGTACAAGGTAATACTATGGGAGGGCTGTGAGGCAGTGAAGCTACTGTATAGAAGAGAGAAAATCTTTAAATACACTGGTTGTGTAAAATTTGGAGGAATTCACAATATTGTTCAAGAAATATTGAGCAAAAAAAGAGGAAGGTGTTGGTGTTAGAATATGGAAATGGGATATTTACAATATGGGATATTTACAATTCATCACCATAGGAGGTAATCAATGCAATTTAACAGGAAAAAAAGAAGTTGGATGAAGGCAGGTGGAAACAGGGCACATATCTGAGGAAATTTACAGATATGCGGCAACCATATCTGAGGAAATTTATAGAGAGGCTGCAATGAGGATTTTATGGGGACAAAAGTTATAAATTATGAAGGAATTCAGTGTATCAATACTAATACCACTTAGAGGACAAACTGGAAAATATTGAGGACATTTAGAAAGAAGAACCATAGAGCACTGAACAAGTTGTGCTCCCCCTGACAAAAAATGAAAGAGGAAATGAGGGGTAAAGGAAAATAAAAGGGGAAAGGAGCCTCTGTCCCACCAAAATTGACCTCAAACTAGTGTAAATTACCAATTTTTGTCCTCATAAAGCCTTTTTTGGAAGCTTGAAGACTTAACATTTAGTCGCTCTAAAAATACCCAATATGTTAACATTCTCATCTTTTGAAGTGTAGAATAAAGCTATTTTATGCATGGTACGATTGAGGAAATCTTGAGCCTAAAAACCTTGCTCCTGAGGAAGAAATCACAATTTGCACCCCTGTGTTTTCCTGTTATTGACAATTCTGGATTTCGAAAAAAAAATCAATTCATAATAAAACATGTATTGTGTGTACTTACCTATGTTATTGTCGTAAATATATCCGAAAGATTTCCATTTAAAATACTGCACGAGGGTTACTACGAGAGGTACAAGTGGTGGGCGAACAGATATAAGAAAGTCATTCCCTCGCGGCCTTCTCTCCAGCCCAATATCTCGTTTCGAAATGGAGGCTGTTATGTAGGGCACTTTGTAATGGTTACTATGTGATCTAATGGCATCTACCGATGTCAATTCAACGGGTCCTCCACCCAGTACTGCTTTGCTAGCATAGTTATGACATACTGAAAAAATAAACATCACAAATTGGTTTTGGTCTACATTACTAGACATCGACATTTAAATGTAGGTCAGAGAACTCATTTTGGAATTCACTGTCTCCCACATGGGACACATGTATTTAGATAATTATGAAGCGAAACACATAAAAATGTCCCCATATACATTGCGACCACATATCGTGTTAGTCTCCTACAGAGCCAGTTTGTGTTGGACCTAACGCTCCACGTTCCCCGGGCGTCGTTCTTAACAAATGAATGTTGGTGATAACCGCATACAGTCTGGCCTGAGACTAATACCGTGCAACCCCGGGAGTGTGGGAACCAGTGCTACAGTCTGCCATGCGAGAAAAAGATGCGATGCCGTGGGCATGTTGTGTCTTTAAAAGATTTGCAACGTCATGAAAGAATAACGTCTCGAAATTGTCATATAATTCAATTGAAAAGTTTGAGCCTCTGCCACGTCAGGAAAATATAATGAAAAATATTTGGTTTTATGTCATCTTTAATTTCATAGACCTGGCAGACTTTTTACGAATGTTTTTACTGATATTTTTGAGAGACGCAACATATTAAAATATTAAAGTTTTATCCTTCCCTTTGCTTTAGCACAGTCAAGCTTAGTTAGCCAATGTTATCATACAGATATGTTTCATGGTTACGAGCAATTGGTAATCAAATGATTATTTTAACTAGCATAATACGCTACGTTGTTGTATCACACAAATTAATATTTTGTTTATATATAGCAATAAACATGATAAAAAGGCGAATGCAAAGCCTACATTAATCAATTATTTAATACGACGTAACATCATACAATCCCCAGTCTGTCCCCAAATACATCACAGCAGAGACAGAAGGAAAAAGTAATTTTAACCAAGGAGAGACATCGGTGACTTTACCTTACGGGTTTACATTGGACATGCTTGGAAAAGGGCGTCAAAGGATGAGGGCACGTTGAATCTGCTCAATCGTCATGTCTTTATTCTCATTGATTGATAGATATGTGTGGGTTTCCCATTAAAGTGTTTTCCTAGAGGAAAATGAGTGTTATATCATACACTCTCAGACACTTTAATACCACGGAGCAATATATGTGCTTTTAGCAATATAAATGTCAAGAAATAGGTGGCGCCGTAGTATTTCTGACAGGCCGGATATCATTTTCATTTTTATTTGGGCCGCCAGACGTGTAACTTACTGTGTGGTTATCGAGTTTTTATATGTGCAACATACTCAATTTGCAATTTTAGCCATCTCCATCCTTCATTTCAAAGCCACCGTAATTATTGGTTAAAAGCCATTGACATTATAGTTTGCTTTCGCCTCCGTGTCTTTATTTTATTGATTGGTAGATACGTGTGTCTTTCCCATCAAAGTGTCTTCCTATAGGAAAATGGGTGTTATATCCTACACTCACAGACATTTTAATACCAACGAGCATAACGTGCTATATTAGCAACATCAAAAGTAAAGGAAGCTGTCGTGCTGTAATATTTCTGACAGGTTGGAGTGTCAATCTCATTTTCATTTAGGCCAGACTCTTCTGTGTAACTTATCGAGCTTTTTTTTTCTTATTTTTGAAAGGCGCGTCATACTTAATTTTAAATTTTAGCTCTCACCCTCCTTCAGTTCAAAAAGTCGAATACGCTACTGTGCTTTTTGGTTTAGATAATGGGTATCAATGTTATGCGTATAATAATTAATGATCATTTACGCTAAACAGTGATTTATAAACCGACTACTCAGTGAAAGAAGTGGGTAAGTGCAATAGCAATAGCTTTTATCGTTAATAGAATAAGTTAAGTTGTTGCAAGTATCATACAAAATGAATATTTTGTTTATATTTAACAATAATATAGCACAGGCAAAGCCTACATTAATCAATTATTTAATAGCGTCACGCAACCTCCAGTCTGTTGCCAAAAACACAGCAGAGACAGAAGGAAAAGTCATATTAACTGGGGAAAACAGCGGTGAATTTACCTTACGGGTTTATATTGGACATGCTTGAAAAAGGGCGTCAAAGGATGAGGGCACATTGAATCTGCTCAATCGTCATGTCTTTATTCTCATTGATTGATAGATATATGAGGGTTTCCCATCAAAGTGTCTTCCTATAGGAAAATTAATGTTATATCATACACTCTCAGACACTTTAATACCACGGAGCGAGATACGTGCTTTTAGCAACATACACGTCAAGGAAGAGGTGGTGCCGTAGCAATTCTGACAGGCCGGATCTCATTTTCATTTTTATTTGGGCTAGCCTATTCTGTGTAACTTATTGTGTGCCCAGCAAACACAAAAACGTTTTTAATAAGTTATATTTTGGCTTTTGGTTTACATAAAAACGTTTTAATAACATTAAAATGTCGGGTTATATAAAGGTCATGAAAACGTTTTAAAACGTTTTGTATGAAAACACACTACAATAATATTTTTAAAATTTTTTCAAAAATGTTATTGTAAACTATTTTGCAAACATTTTTTGCCATATATTTTGTCAACACTTCAATAACATTATGTTAAAATATTTGCACCCAGCAAACACAGAAATGTTCTTAAAATGGTTTTTTCTAAACGTTTTAATAACATTTAAATGTCGGGTTATATAAAGGTAATGAAAACGTTTTTAAAACGTTATTGCAAATATTTTGGGCAAACATTTTTCGCAAAATATTTTTCAACTCCCAAAATAACATTCTGTTTAGAATGTTTTGTATCAAGTTTTCAAAATGTTTTTGGAATGTTATTAAAACGTTTTTATACCCTTTATATAACCCGACATTTAAACGTTTTCTGTAAAACATTTTTGTTTGCTGAGCAGTAGATTATCAAAAATGATTTTTAATGTTATGAAAACGTTTTATACCCTTAATATACCCTTTATATAACCCGACATTTAAACGTTTTCTGACAACCTTTTATATCCTTTTGCGAATGATGTCGAAAACGTTTTGTGTTTGCTGGGTGGTTATCGAGGTTTTTTAAAGCTTTTACATATGCAACATATTAGCCATCTCCATCCTTCATTTCAAGAAGCAGAGTAAGCCACTGTATTTCTTGGTTAAAATCCATTGGTATTGGTATTATAGTTTGCTTTCGTCTCCGTGTCTTTATTTGATATGAGTGTCTTTGCCATTAAAGTGTCTTCCTGGAGGAAAATGAGTGTTATATCGTACACTCTCAAACGCTCTAATACAAACGAGCATAACGTGCTATATTAGCAACATAAAAAGTAAAGGAAGCTGTCGTGCTGTAACATTTCTGACAGGTTGGAGTGACAATCTCATTTTCATTTAGGCCAGACTCTTCTGTGTAACTTATCGAGCTTTTTTGTAATTTTTGATAGGCGCGTCATACTCAATTTTAAATTTTAGATCTCACCCTCCTTCAGTTCAAAAAGTCGAATACGCTACTGTGTTTTTTATTTAAATAATGGGTATCAATGTTATGCGTATAATAATTAATGATCATTTACGCTAAACAATGATTTATAAACCGACTACTCAGTGAGAGAAGTGGGTAAGTGCAATAGCAATAGCTGCCATGTGAACATTTGATAACTTAAACACAGTATATTGTACTCATCTACACATGGCAGCGACACATAGCAGCTATTGCACTTACCCACTTCTGGCACTGAGCATTCGAAACTTTAATCCTTAATAGAATAAGATAAGTTGTTGCAAGTATCATACAAAATGAATATTTTGTTTATATTTAACAGTAATATAGCACATCAGGCAAAGCCTACATTAATCAATTATTTAATAGCATCCAGTCTGTTCCCCAAAAAAACACAGCAGAGATAGAAGGAAAAAGTCATATTAACTAGGGAAAACCGCGGTGAATTTACCTTACGGGTTTACATTGGACATGCTTGGAAAAGGGCGTCAAAGGATGAGGGCACGTTGAGTCTGCTCAATCGTCATGTCTTTATTCTCATTGATTGATAGATATGTGTGGGTTTCCCATTAAAGTGTCTTTCTAGATGAAAATGAGTGTTGTATCATACACTCTCAGACACATTGATACCACGGAGCAAGATACGTGCTCTTAGCAAAAAAAAAAAAAAAAAGATAACCTACATTAATCAGTTATTGAATAGCATCACGAAAATCCAGTCTGTCCCCAAATATAACACAGCAGAGACAGAAGGAAAAAGTGAGAAGCGTTCGATATTTGGAAATTTGAGGTGCAAATGATGCCATTTGGTGCAACATTTTTTAACACTAATATTTTAACGGTTGGTAAAAGACATATTTTGAGGGCAGAATGGCAGTCAGGAAGGGCATATCATTATGTCGTTGGTTAATTGTACCTATATAAAATGTCAATAAAATACAATATATCTCCAATTTGTGTGCATTATAGTATTTATTCCTTTGCTAAATCGTAAATAAAAGAAAGTCACTTGAAGCAGTCATTTATCGCAGGCCGAAAAGTTTATACTTGTGGAGGCGCCAGGCCGCCATATTGGAGAGGTACATAGTCTCGTTAGATCTCGTTTCGTACGAGATTTCCTGGGCCACTTCTATTGCTCAATCAGGCATACCCCTCCGGGGAATTCCCCATGTAAACAAACTCACAACGGAAATTCCCCATGTAAACAAACAAGATGGCAGCCCAGCAGCGGCGCAATTTATTGTGTCGTGTCATGCTTACCGTCGGTACCGTAATTTCAGCTATTCTTACATTTACAATTCACAGTTCAAAATGACTGAAATGTAGAATATTGGAGATATTCCTGCTGGGGGTTTGATTTTTTTTTATCTAACCGGCGCCGCACGCCACTCGGGAAGCCACGGTGCGCCACAAGTCTTCCTTTTACGGACATGCTGAATGTGAGGCTGTTCCGACAATCCGATAATCCAACCCAAAGTACTGAGACCATAGGTATTATGGTCTCAGCCCAAGTAGATATAAGAATTGGTGTTTCTTTTGACAACGTCATGTTTGGAATGAACTAGACAAAGACCTACATAGCATAGTGTTCAACACAAATTAAAAAGCAATTAAGGAGGTGATTATACATTTTGGTCTTCAGGCTATCCCCATTTGATATCTTTGTATTATATTATGGAAATAAAGAATTTAATTGAATGAATATTATATAATTATGTTATAGTTGCCATCGGTCCACGTCCATAGATCTGTAAACTACCCCGTAGTCCATTTGCCCATTGTGCATACTCTGGATATTGTATTTAAGCTTAAAACTCTGATTTAATTAATGTGTGCACAATTGATAGATTTTCACATCTGATCAGTCACCCTACTCCCTCTGTTTGTTAGCTTCCCAAGTGGGTTCGCTATCAATAAACTGGTAGATTCCAAAATCAGAATTGTTCAGTATTAAAGTGAGCCGTTATAATTATGCAAGATAATGTTGCATTCAATTACTTTTATTGTCACTAATCGTCTGATATTTTTAACTCTTTATGACCATTTTACTATTGAATACTTTAATTTTAATAAACATCAGTATAATTTTGAGTTCAACGAAATGGGTTCATCATGACTAATAATAACATATTTTTAATAAAATTCGACTATGGCATAGTCTAATAGATCTGCTTCATCTTAGAAATAACATCGTCTCAATCACCAATCCCTGGGCACCAATCCATCAAAGTGATCCCGTTATATTCCATTATGTGAAGACACAATCAACCTCAATATAGTATTGTACTTCAGCATATGGGTACACAAACTCATACCCAACAACACGAATTCAATTTTTGAGATAGCATATTTAACTGCAGGTTATTGAACTCTTGTCATTGAAAAATGCGACTATTTCGTTTAAGCCTTGTTTATTGTTACAGCAATAAAATTGAAAAGTTCTCAGGTAATCAGCAAAATTGCTTCGTGAATAGGTTTAAAATTATCCCAACATGTCTAAAATGATAGCGTATAGTTATATGCCTATTTTACAAAATGATATGAATTACATAGGGAAGGATTGGCCCGGAGTTACGCATCGTATTATGTTCAAGGTAGCCCCTAAGTTGGTATTCAATACATCATGTAAGCAGCGAAGACAATAATAATATCATTATACTTTCATATTGGGCTATTCCAGTTGAAATCCATACACCCCTGTGGAAGAAATGACCTTAATCTCCCACAATGCACTATGACCTTTTCTCAATTCTTCAAGATTATTTATATATTATAACAGAAATGTTTGCTTTTTGCATTAAATTACAATGTACAGCTTTTATTTAACTATTGTTATTTACAATTGATGTGCATATCCTGTTATGAGACAATTCTTGTAAATCATACCCAGAAGAAAGCTGATGAAATCTTTGAGCTGTGCTATTAGAACAATTATTTCCAACTGCACATGACAGAACCTTTGTTTTTTGGCATATTATAATTTTTCTTGCGGAAATGTACACAATTATTGATTCATAAGTAAAATCAACTGCCAAGCGCATGCAACTGTTATTTCAGAAACTATCCGGACATGCTAACAGTGAGGCGGCTGTTCAGACAATCAAATTAATATAACCCCAATTAGGAATAAAGAGTTAATGTTTCTTTTGACAGCGCCGTCTTTGGAATGAATTAGACAAAGACCTAGAGGGCATAATATGCGACACAATTACGAAAGCAATAAAGTAGGTGGTTTATACATTAGCCCATTATGTCATATTCCCCATAACGTTTCTTTTTAGTTTGCGCATGTTTCCTTTTGATATCTTTGTATTATATTAAGAAAATATATAATCAATTGAATGAATATTATAGCTGTTGCTTGTCATTGTCTAGACATTGTATTTCATCAAAGATAATTACTGAAAAAAAGAAGATAATTTTCCATAGATCTGCTTCATCTAACAAATATGTACATACATAACATCATCTCAATCACCAATCCCTGGACACCAATCCATCAAAGTGATCCCGCTATCCTTATGCTAGACAATAAAATATGCCCGGGAAAATATGCCAATATGTGAGGAAACAATGAATTCATCAACCTCAATATAATTATACTATAGCCTTTAAAAGGGCATTAATTTTAGTAATCCACAGCCTCATCCCCCACTTTTCAATTTAAAAAAAAAAGTTGGGATTTTCATACCACTTAAAACCTCTGGCTACATAATGTTTATGTACTCAAAATTTCTTACAGATTAATTCGTTTAGTAACAATAATTATCGTCAAATTTGAATTACGTTCTGGTGTACCAGTACGAGATTACAACAATGGTCTATGGAGCAGTGTAAAACACAGAGATCATGCATAATTCGCAAACGCAAAATCTGAATCAACTGAAATTTTTGATTTAAGCTTTTTTCGTGGATATCTAATGAAAACGTCATAAAAAGAGAATGCTAAGATCACTAAATATTCCTTTAAGTGCATTGGTAGACTTCTTCGTAGTCCACTTGCCAATTGTGCATACTCGTGCTATTACATTTAAGCATAAATTTCTGATTTGTATTACTTTGTGTACAATTTTCATATCTGTTCTTTTCAGTCACCGTACTCCCTCTGTTTGTTAGCTTCCCAAGTGAATTTTTAGTCGGACTTTCGCGATCAATAAACTGGTAGATTCCAAAATCAGAGTTGTTCAGTATTGAAGTTAAGTGAGCAAGTATAATTATGTCAAGATATGTCGCATTCGATAACATAGACATAGCCTTGACATAGGTGTACTAAACTTTTACTGTCATTAATTATATAAACTTTTATGACCATTTACTATTGAATACTTTAATTCTAATAAACATCAGTATAATTCAACGGAATGCGTTCATCATGATTAAAATCATATTTTTATTATCAAAAATCGACTATGGCATAGTCTAATGCATTGGTTACAAAAACTCTACTTTATACACGAGTTCAATTTTTGAGATAATATATTTGACTGGAGCTTAAGGAACTCTGCCATCGAAAATGAGACTATTTCGTTTAATTCTTTTTTTAAATTACTTCGCGATTAGGTTTAAAACTGTTCCAACATAATTATATATGTATAATGATAGTCACTCATGCCTGTTATATAAAAATGAGATGAATTACATATGGAAGGATTGGTCCAGAGTTACGCATCGTATTATGTTCAAGGTATCCCTTAAGTTTGTATACAATAAATCATGTAAGCAGTGAAGAAAATAATAATATCATCATTATACTTTCATGGACGTATGCGTTATATTTGTCAGCTTATCAAGTCATCTGAAATGACACAAAAGAGGAGAGCGATAACCAGCCCATCGGTCAATGACATTCAACTTGTTGTAATCTATGCGTAAACAGGGTTATTAGTTATAGATATCGGATGTACTAGTATGTATGGGTTTGTATGTACAATAGCACACCTCCTGCTTATAAGAGCATTTCAGTTGGGTGCTACTAGTTTGTAAGAATATTCGCGGCTCACGCCGCTCATACTCTTACTACTACTAGTAGCACACCGTACCCTCTTCCAGCAGTGCTATAATTTCCCATATTAAAATTTTACAATGCAATATGACCTGTGCATCGGGTCTTTCTAAGAGAACTTTCAATAAGAGATCATTTTAATTACAGTAGTAAGTGACAACAGATATGTAGCATACTTGACCGATGACAGAATAGTGAGACATATTAACATTGCAAACGTGGGTGGGTTCAAAACCAGTACCTTTATTTTGGATTTGCATGCAAACAACTAGCTACTCAGACCTTCACCTGACATACAGAACTGGACCAGGTTATTCTGCTAAAGAGAACATTTCAATTATAATCATAAGTGATAACAGACATATGACATACTTTACGGATAAGAGATTGTTGAGACAGATTGACATTGTAAACAGAGGTGGGTTCAAAACCAAATAACTTATTTAGGATTTGCATATGAAGACCTTCACCTTCTTACAGAACTGAAGCAGGTTATTCTTGTTAAGCGACCACTTGCACCTTTTAATGAAAGTAGAAGAAAATTCGCGGCTCACGCCGCTCATACTCTGACTACTACTAAGATAATCAATAACATAATCTTTGATTTGACTGATCTTTGAAACGTCACAATGTGAAGGACCTAGCTGGTTAAGATACTTGTTAATAGTTTGGTTTTTCAAAGACAACTACTCTAACCTTCACCTTACTTGAAATTTTGAAACAGAATGTTCTCCCTAAGAGACCAGCTTTTAATTATAGTATAGTAGTGATAACAGATATGTTCCATATTTGAGTAAATTTTGGAACATTACAATATCTAGAACCTAGGTCCCTCATACTAACATGTTTCTATTAGCAAAAAATGAAAGTCGGGGGTTCTGTGTACAAAAGTTGATGTGCTACACGTGCAGGTCACATTTGGAGTTCTATTTCTGTGATGTTGGTCTTTGAGCTATGGTATTGGGGATGAGAATATAATGCCATGGCCATGTCTTGCAACTGAAGTCACATACACTGAACATAGTGTAAGGGTAATGATCTTAAAGATAGGCAATCAGTGTATGGGTCACCTTCATCTGAGATGGCTCGTCACGCCAATGTGTCCGAATCCGACATGGAAGATTTGGTTATGAATAGAATTCCAGTTAATACTCGTAAGAATACCAATTGGGCTGTGAAAGCATGGAACTCTTGGGCAAAACACACTACAACAATATCTTTAAAATGTTTTCGAAATGTCATAAGTAAACTATTTTTGCAAACATTTTTGGCCAAATATTTTGTCAACACTTATATAACATTATGTTAAAATATTTGCATCCAGCAAACACAGAAATGTTCTTAAAATGTTTTTTACAAAACGTTTTAATAACATTTAAATGTCGGGTTATATAAAGGTCGTAAAAACATTTGAAAAACGTTATTGTAAATATTTTGGGCAAACATTTTTTGCAAAATATTTTTCAACCCCAAAATAACATTCTGTTTAGAATGATTTGTACCAAGTTTTCAAAAATGTTTTTGGAATGTTATTAAAACGTTTTTATACCTTTTATATAACCCGACATTTAAATGTTTTCTGTAAAACATTTGTGTTTGCGGTGCAGTATATTACCAACAAATGTTATTTAATGTGATGAAAACGTTTTATACCATTAATGTACCCTTTATATAACCCGACATTTAAACGCTTTCTGACAACCTTTTATAACCTTCTGCGAATGATGTCGAAAACGTTTTGTGTTTGCTGGGAAGGCAGACAAAAAAATAGAAAGAAAGAATGAATGAAAGAAAGAAAGAATGAAAGTGGGCCAGAAAGAATGAAAGAAAAAAAGAAAGGAAGAAAAACAGAAGGAATGAAAGAGAGAAAGAAAAAAAAAAAAACAGAAGAAGGGAAGAAATAAAGAAAGAAAAAAAAAGAAGGAAAGAGGGTAAGAAATAAAGAAAGAAAAAAGAGAGAGAAGGAAGGAAAGAAATAAAGGGAAAGAAATAATGCAAGAGGGAAAGAAATGAAGAAAGAAGGATAGAAAGAACTTGGAAAAGGGAAGAAAAAAGAAAGAAAGAAACAAGGAAAGAGGGGAAGAAAGAAAGAGAGAAAGACTAAAAGAAATATAGGAAAGGGCAGGAAGAAAGAAAGACATCAGAATGAAAGGAAGAAGGAAGGAAAGACAGAAAGGAAAGAAGGAAAGAAAGGAAAGAAAGAAAAAAGATAGAAAGCAAGAAAAAAGAAAGGAAGGAAAGACAAAAAAGGAAATAAATAAAGAAAGAAACTAAGGTAAAAAAGTAAGGAAGCACAGAAAACAGAAAAACCAGAACGGAAGAATAGAAGGAACGACTGAAAGAATGCAGAGGAAGAAGGAAAGAAAGAATGGAACTTAAAAAAAGGATAGGCAAGAATATTACTAGTATAAGCAGTCAAGGTTGTCACACAACCCCAATCGGTCAAACGCAGCCTATAAATCTAAGCACATACAATGACCATGTACCTTGCTCCCTCAGACCATAGCCTCAGACCCTATCAATTAATGACCCAATTATCTGCTGTGTCCCCACATGTAGGTCAACTCCTGTGAAAGGTAAAGGAATTGCAGTTGGTGACAGGTTTATTGATAAACACATTGGAGTTGATGACAAGTTTAAAACCAAGACACATGGCCATAAAAGCACACCTCCTGCTTATAAGAGCATTTCAGTGGGTGCTACTAGTTTGTAAGAATATTCGCGGCTCACGCCGCTCATACTCTTACTACTACTAAACATGTAAAACCAGTTTAAGGGGTTAGAAAAAACAAAAGTTTGTCATTAACCCTGATTAACTTTTTGTAGCACAAACTGCGAAGAGGGAGTTGTTACAACTCCCTCCCCCCTTATAATTTTCTATTATAAATGTCATTATACTGTTATATTTGCTGCCAATGTACGTGAGTCTTCTACTAAAAGTACAAACATTCCCCGCATAATGTCGCTATAATGTCATAATGTGAGCGCGTCCTCACAAAATTGGCTATATACAAAAGTGTAGGCAAAATTGATTTTCGGCTATTAGTGTTCAAAGAACATACGATTTTCACCTGATTTTCTCCTAAATATGAAAGTAAATAACTATTTCAACCTAACCATCAAGTAAATAGTCCATTGTAATGATTTGAAAGGAACGAAATGAAGATTATTTATGGTCGCCCCTACCCCATAGCAAAATAGAAAGGTTTCCCGGTGACCACCCGATGACCATTCGGTGGTCATCAGAAACCTTTCGGGTTCCTTTTCCAGAGTTATCCGAAAGTGCCCGCTAGCGGATACCTTGCGGATACCTAATTAAGTTATCGAAAAGTTTTCGGGTAGACATCCGGAAGTCTCCCAAAAACTCAAATATTTCAAATGAGTTACCCAGAAGGTTCCCAGAAACTTAGATTCTTTGCAGGAGTTACCCGGTAGTTATCCGCTTTTAATTTGACCTTGAAAATAGCATTAAGAATGCGTGGGTGGGTATTTGGTCAAAGGTCACTGAATGAATTCAAAATGGAGTAGCTAGCTGTTGGCAGTTGGAATATATTTGTGCAGAATATTCAAGTTATTTGTGGTCCAAAATGTATGGATTTACATGTAGGACATTACAAGATGTTTACTAATTAATCTGGAACATGCTGTAGGAATTATAAAGCATTGAATGCTTCATTTCATATGACAATGCAGGTAGGAAAATTTGTATGAAATGATTTGTATTGGTGCAGTCTTTATACACTATGTATGACACATTTGAATGTTTTAGTTTATATCTTTTGTAAATTATACATGATTTTGACAGTAAATTAATGTCAATTAAATTACTAATCATCAGCTTATGTGTCAATTAACTGATAAGCTTTGTGTTAAGCTATTTGTTGTAAATAAATTATAATATTTGATATAAAAATTATAGACTACTAGGTGTCAGTGATGTGATCACATTTTAGTTTACTAAGTATATGTATGCTGATATCATATGAATTATTTGTACATTAATTGAAAGTTTTGCACCTAATAAAGGTGTGAACCAAATTAAATCAGAAGAATATTTTTGTACAATAACTACAATTACATTGTACACTTTCAAGTTTATTATAGCAAGATATCACAAGCTCAACTGCCATGACTGCAGAGTTGTATTTCTCCAAAAACTACAATTCAAATAATAAGCTAAACTGCCTAATACATTTGTGCATACTCATGAATTTGAATTTCTGCATTCCCCAAAAGGTCAACAGGAAGTCTCCAAGGAGGTCACCAGGTATATCGTCACCAAAAGTTATCCGCTAGGTCCCCGAAAAGTTATCGGGTAGTTATCCCCTAGTTCCCAAAAAAGTCATCGGGTAGTTACCCGCTAGTTTCCCAAAACAGTTATCCGGTAGTCATCCGGTACCTATTCCTGAAAGGTATCCACTATGGTTTCCCAAAATTTTATCGGGTAGTCACCCGCTACCTATCTAATTTGCATGTGAAATTTGCCGGTGTCTACCCGGTGACTATCGGGAAGTTATCCGAAAAGGTCTCATTTTTTGATATGGGACCCTAGGGTAAGGTGCTGGGGTAACAGATTTATCACTAAAATGAGCGCAAAGGAAGGATCTACGGTCACTTTAAGTCGTTTGGGCGTAAACACTGGCGTGTTAGCATGCCGTATGAAAAACCTCCGAAGCACTAGAGATAATGGATCCACGTTCTTTTTGTTTAATAGAATCTTGTTGAATATTAATAGTTTAATTCATTGCTCCACATAAGACACTGATTAGTAAACTGTCATTGAATAACGTTTCATATCTTATTGCAATTTTCTCTCAAGTTTCATAATTATTTTCAATGTTACAAAAAAAAATAACATAGGCCATATTAAGGTTTTGACATAAGTAGTTAACGTCCAGCATAATTTGTATTAGCAAATAACGAATGCATTAATGACAATTGCATCTATCTGTTATTCTTGAAACCAAATAAGTTAAGGCAAGTGTGATGACAGAGCCACATTTTTCTAGTTTTAGCCGTTTAAAAAAATTGCGATGTACTTCTTATTAATGATACATTGATTTGATAGGAAATGAGTCATGATATCCACTAATCGCATTCACATCTGTACAGGCCTTGCAGTTCTTAAGTTAAAACCAATATTATATCAAAACAATTTCCCAAAAACAACTCCATCCTCTATCGTTTACTCTGATTAGGATTTCCACAGCTGTGTTGGTGTCCGTTTTCAATGTCTTTCCTAAATATATTCATTTATTTTTGACCATTTCGATTTTGATTTTGATTTTTGTATTTTTTTTTATATTTTATTCATTTGGCAACAAACATCAAAAATAGAATATAACATTTTCTGTAATCTGCGAACCTAAGGTCTGTTAATATTTCCATATCGATGCACATTCCTCTCTTTTGTAGCAACGTCTTCCAATGCTTCTGTGAACATTCTTGGTGACAGTGTGTCTCCCTGCTTTACGCATCTTTTCAATTTTACTCGTGGAAACATTATCTATTATATGAAGTCTGGTGGTTGCATCTGTGAAGAATTGATGTCGTCTAAGATGTAGATCCTTCATTTACTGTTTTTTTAGAAAAAAAACACTTCTTTATGCTTTACAGGCTTTTAAGCCTGTAAAGCATAAAGACGTGTTAAAAATGCTATCTGAATACAAAAATGAAACAAAAACATACTGCTTTAAAGATTGTTTGACGAAAATATATTGTTTCTTTTCCTCGCCCCCGCATTTTGGAATTTTTTATTCTTTGTAGATTTATCACTTTTAAAATTCCATATTCACCATTCAAGCACTAGTACGAGTCGTAACGTTGCTTGTAGATGACCCAAGTTTATGCAACTGACATTTTAGTAACTATAGTATACTAGTATACGGACATTCTAACTTTGAGGCTTTTCAGACAATCTAATTAATCTAACCCCAATTAGGAATAAAGAATTAATGTTTCTTTTGACAGCGCCATTTTTGGAATGAATTAGACAAAGACCTACAGGGTATAGTATGCGACACAATTACGAAAGCAATTAAGGAGGCGATTATACATTTGGTCTTCAGGCTATATTCTCCATAATGTTTCTTTTTAATTTGCGCATATTTCCTTTTGATATCTTTGTATTAATTGAATGAATATCATATCTGTAACTTGTCATTATCTAGACATTAAACTTTACCAAAGATAATGACCAAAAACAGCATAATTCTCCGCAGATCTGGTTAATTCGGGGAATAATATGCTCATAGCATCATCTCAATCACCAATGTATCAAAGTGATCCCGGAGATCCCGCTATACGCCATTTTCTAAAATATACCAATATGTGAGGACATAATAAATTCATCGACCTCAATATATGATCGTACTACAGAATATTAGCCTAAGTTGCATTAGGTATTAAAAAAATCATACTCTACAGCACGAGTCAATTTTGAGATTGCATAATTTCTATACAGTATATGCAATAAACCAACCAGAACAGTATAACAATTGAAATAATAGGCACGTTGGAGGGTAGTTCTAAGATAGGTTAAGAAGAATATAACGTCACAATTCTGTATTATTATTCAACGTGTGTCTATGCTGTCATGTAGGCCTACCTAGCAACAGACACGCCCCCGGTACAAACAGATGAAATTTGTAGAAAAGCGTGATTATGACAAAAAATGATACTTTAAGGTCTTGTTTTTTTAATTTTTGTATGGCAGATCATACATACACATGTGCTGAGGTCAAAAAGGTAACAATTTTGTTTTTGACCCCTGACTCGCCTGTCATACCAAACAACCCCTTAACTGAACGTTCAGGAACTTTGCCACTGCAAATGCGACTGTTTCTTTTTCTTTTTTGGCTATGTACAAAAGTATAGGCAAAATTGATTTTCGGCTAAATAAAATATTCTACGAACATACGAATTTCACCGGATGTGAAAGGAAATAACTATTTCATCCTAACTACCAAAGGTTCCAATCAGCAAAATTACTTCGCAATTAGGTTTGAATTATCCCAACATGTATATAATGATAATATAGTCATGCCTGGTATGAATAATATATGGAAAGATTGGCCCAGAGTTAGGCATCTGGTTAATCCAGGAAATTATGCTCACAACATTCTCTTAATCACCAATGTATCATCAAAGGAATCCCACTATACGGTATACTTTAAAATAAGCCAATATATGCGAGGACAGAATTGATATGAATTACATATTATGGAATGATTGGTCTGGAGTTACACATTATGTCCAAGGTAGCCCCTAAGTTTGTATTCAATAAATCATGGTCTGGAGTTACACATTATGTCCAAGGTAGCCCCTAAGTTTGTATTCAATAAATCATGGTCTGGAGTTACACATTATGTCCAAGGTAGCCCCTAAGTTTGTATTCAATAAATCATGGTCTGGAGTTACACATTATGTCCAAGGTAGCCCCTAAGTTTGTATTCAATAAATCATGGTCTGGAGTTACACATTATGTCCAAGGTAGCCCCTAAGTTTGTATTCAATAAATCATGGTCTGGAGTTACACATTATGTCCAAGGTAGCCCCTAAGTTTGTATTCAATAAATCATGGTCTGGAGTTACACATTATGTCCAAGGTAGCCCCTAAGTTTGTATTCAATAAATCATGGTCTGGAGTTACACATTATGTCCAAGGTAGCCCCTAAGTTTGTATTCAATAAATCATGTAAGCAGCGAAGAAAATAATAATATCATCATTATACTTTCATGACAGTATGCGTTATATTTGTCAGCATATCAAGTCATCCGAAAGGACTCAAATGAGGAGAGTGATAACCAACCCATCGGTCAATGACATTAAACCTGTTGTAATCTATGCTTAAACCGGTTATCAGTTAATATTGTTATCGAAAGTATAATTGGTCTATTGGAGAAAATAAGTGCACACCCCCTATAGAGGAGTGACTTTTCAATAAAGGAAATGTCTGGATTTCCAAAATTTGCTTTCTGAAAACGACTGGAATTCCAATTCTCGCTATTCGCAATAAGGCCGCCGCCAGCAATTTACGATGTATTACATGGAACACGTGACAATATTTTTTAGTTTGTCAAAATAAAGGTGTTACACGCGAATCGATACTCAATAATACTTAATAATGTGATTTGAAATGTGCACAATTAATTTTTTTCTATCGATTTGCGTGTAATACCGTTATATTGACAAACTAAAAATATTGTCACGTGTTCCTATGTAATAGCATGGTAATATTCGTATTTCTCGGACTTTGATGTCGACCTTTTCCCATGATACATCACGATTTTTCCCATGATACATCGCAAACCGCTGGCGGCGCCCTTATTGCGAATAGCGAGAATTGCCAATGTTACTGGAAAAAGCTTGGAAATGCAATTAAATGAATGAAATATCACGGAATTGATCAAAATGGGCTCTCAAGTTTAGGATTTCCGATTTTGAACTACTTTTCTGTTGGATTTTTTTGGGGCACCTTAAAAATCTTGTATTTCCAACAATCATAACTGGGCAATCCGAAAATCCGAACTCTTCTATAGGGGGTGTGCATCTATTTTCAGGAATAGCGCCTTGGGTTTGTATGTGCAATATATATACATGTTGAACCGTTTCACAGTTTTTCATTAAGCCTACTGAGCCATTCTTTGTAACACAAAAAACTACAAAGAGGGGGCAGGTTGTTGCAACCCCTCCCAAATTTTGGTACCTATATTGCATGCATGGTATATGAATCTCCATTGTATGCATAGTATACATGTATATGAATCTCCTCTATACAGTGACACCAAAATAAGTACAAACATTCCCAACATAATGTCGCTATGAAGTCATAATGTCAGCGCGTCCTCAAAAAATTGAGAAATTCTGGCTATGTACAAAAATATAGGCAAATTTCGGCTAAGTAACATATGCTACGAACATACGATTATCACCAGATTTTCTCCTAAATATGAATGGAAATAACTCTTTCATCCTAGCTTCCAAATAAAAATTTGATTACTCGGTCCTTCCCCTGTGTAAGATGCTGGGGCAACAGTTTTATCACTAAAATTAGCCCAAAAGATGGATCTACAAATAGCTTAAGTCGTTTGGGCGTAAGCACTGGTTTGTTTTTATGCAGGATGAACACCTTCAAAGTACCAGGGTATAGAGATCCACGTTCTTTTTGTTTAATGTAATCGTGTTGAATATCAATTGCTTAATTCATTGCTCCACATATTGCTCCACATAAGACACTGATTAGTAAACTGTCATTGTACAATCATGATAATGCTTGCCATGAACTTTGTTTTTTTTTCTTTGTGCATTTGCAGGCCACCACTTTACTTTCGCTGTGCTGTTAAATCTGTCTAGTTACTCTTCCATTGTTAAAGCAACATCATCCACGAGACTAAGGTCTGTTAATATTTCCATATCGATAATCATTCCTCTTCTTTATGGAATGACTTTCTTGGCAACGTCTTCCAAAGCTGCTGTGAACATTCATGGTGACAGTGTGCCTCCCTGCTTTACTCATCTTTTTATCGTTACCTCTTAGGAAACATTGTCTATATACATATGAATTCTGACTATTGTGGATATAATTAATGTGGATATAATTAATGTCTTCTAAGACATAGATGCATCCTGCGTTGCTCCAATCTTCTTAGTGTATCAAACATTTCTTTATGCTCTACAGGCTCAAATGCTTTCCGATTACAAAAATGAAACAAAATCATACTGCTTTAATAAAGATTGGCTGATAAAAATTTGTTGTTTCTTTCCCTTGCTTCTTGGTTTAAGTTGTATTGTGCATTCGGACCATAATTGAATTCTCTTTTCTAAGCGTAAATACACTTTTTGTGTGCAGTTTACAAAAAAAATGGTTTAGTTACAAAGATAATTACAATGTGATCTTCGAGAGCACTAGATGTAATTATAATCCCTCTAACATGCCAACTAATTTTCTTCCAAATTGAACAATTAAATAGTATATGTAGGGAGTCCATATCAAAACAACATTATGTGCACAAAATTGAGTGCTATACAATCACTGAATGGTCCTTTAAACATACAAAATTCGTAATCGATGAGATAATTTCCAGAAAACGTATGGTCAGTTTCTGTAGTAAGAGTAAAAGTCATTGCATGCATGCATGCTATGATTGGAAATGTGCGCATGCATTTATTATTCGCCTGTCACTCAACACGGTCCATCTACCCATACCACTCTTAAGACACATCGCCAATTTCCCTCCAAAATAATTCATAATGAGTCGCATGCAACCAAGATGCAATTCCAATGTTATTATATTCAACACGTAAATGATATCACATGGTTTTGAATTCACTTGTTTGTTCGTGTTCTTGCCACCTAGAATCATCATATCAGCCATCTTTGATTTCGAGGGATATTCTAGTAACAGTCAACTTGTGCTGTATGGGGCTGTTCCATTTAAATTCCACACTACCCATGTGGAAGATTTTTAAAATATTTTCCACATAAGGAGTATGAATTTCAAATAGAATGAACACATAAGCAGCTCCATTTGAAACTCATCCTCCCTCTGTGGAAGATTCAAATTGAATCTTTCTGAGAGGGTGTATGAAATTCAAATGGAACAGCTTAATGTGCTCATTCCATTTGAATTTCATACTCCCCCTGTGGAAGATATTTCCAAACTTTTCTACATGGGTAGTGTGGATTTTAAATGGAATAGCCCGTACTGCTCTCTGTACAATGAACTGAGGTGCTGAAGTAAGGCTCATGTGGAAAATCGTTAATTACTTTCTCGCCCGTCTTGAATTTGATCATGAAACATTAATTTAGTCTTATAGTTGTGATTACAATCCGATTAAGTATCATTCTACAATAGTACTAACTTTCATGAAAACATCGCCAAAAAGACATTTGATTATTTTGAAATGAATGAATCTAATTTGCAACAGCAATTAAGGGATCTGATAGCAACGTTTGCACGTTATTTTTTGTGAGACATGATAGCACATCAGACACATCAAATTACATTCTGAATACAAAGAATGTAGTTCTGATATCAAATAATTTTGATTTTTTTTTTAATTCGCGATATAATACAAATTTTATTTGAAATTTTTGACATTTAACAGTCCTCGAAGTAAATTTTATAAATCTAATGACATGTACTTAAAGTGTATGTAGTTGGGAGGAAAAGCCGACCATTATATCAAAATCTGTACCTTTCGTATTGAAGATATACATATTTTCCCAAAAGACCTACGAAAGGTCATAATTTGATGGTCGGCTTTTCCTCCCAGTTACATACACTTTAAATACATATTATTAGATAAGGTTTACTTCAAGGACTGTTAATTTAAATATCAAAAATATCAGAAATATAAATTTTTAATAATCTGCCATAAAAGTGTATTATATCGCGAATTTTAAAAAAAAATCAAAATTATTTGATATCAGAAGGACATTCCTCGTATTCAGAATGCAATTTGGTGTGTCTGATGTGCTCTCAGGTCCCACAAAAATACTGTGGGTGACCAAACCCTTAATGTCAAATATTCAAAGAAATTACAAGCATATACGCCAACTGTCTTAACTTAAAAAACATTCCAAACACCCAAAATGTTCAATGTTTAAATGTCAACTTTTTTATGCAAACTACTGTTTCTTTTCTGTAAATCGGTTTCAATTACACCAATTTCACAAAATCGTGGTATGAGCTGCTAAAATTATATAGTGACTACTAGTATTTCCAATAAATTATACCCCATAGTAAATTAACCTCCCAATCCTACAAAAAGATCTGTGTCAGTCACATAAAAGTAACAACACATCTGAATAATTTAACTATATAAAATTATTCGTAATTCAATACGCATCCAATAAAAGAAGCATTAGAGAACAGGTATCATTGCACATTATGTACCTATTTAGTCTTTTTACGAAATGCCAATCGGAAGTGATCAGCCATATCTTACTCCAGGCTTTACTAGATCGCTGTCAATCCCTATGGTTTTATGTAAATCATCAAATATTCATGATTTCAATACTATGAGTATGAGTAGTGCGAGTTTGTAGGTCCCATGAGGAATATGATGGGTCAGAAATACACCGCCGAGGGATTCGGTTAAACATCGCCACGTCATGCGTATATTTGTCTTATTACTATGAATATAATTACATTTATGAAGTTTATCAAGACCAAATAACATTTAAATTATGCGAATCAATTTTTTATGATATCAAAATGAAAAGTCATTCATTGTGGGGGTGGATCATATGGTACGGATAATCAGTATCATTATTATTAGTAGTAATTCTCTTACAATGGGATTCTCAACCTCACAATGTTGCAGTAACATTTTTTTTAAATCACATAAAATAAATAACACACATATAGACGACGTTCTTTCTTGTATGGGAATGCCAAATGTTTTTCTAGTGATATTTGCAGAGAGTGATCGTTCCATTACCGTGCTTCTCAGTGAATGCAGAGTGCATCCAAGACAATGATGAATTATTTACTTCGGTTCTCTAAGGGGACCGCATTGAACTGTTAGCTTCATTAACGGTGATCTATATAAAATTACTGCGTCTAAAAATAAAACTATAAACAGTCATAGTCGTCGTCATGATCCATGTGTGTCTGTTTCATGGCACATGTGTTATCCTGTGAAAGGAAACAGAATTGATATTTTGGCACATTTTACGTTTGAAACGTTCGTGAATAACATGAATGATACTAGGAAATGCATGTGCAAACAGTGTTTATGATATGCCTTGTTCGATGTGAATGTGCCGTTGTGAAACGCGTTTTTTTTTCTTCTAATATCAAAACTGCTGGTGCAATTTAACTAAAAACGTGGGGAATCAGATTATTTTGGCGCAGGCCTCAATGTGAGGTGCAAAACGCATTGAAAAAATGTTAAAACCTAACCATCCACCTTTTTAAAGCAATCAATCAAAAGATTCAAATAAATTTATGCTGTATACCTTTAAAAAAAAAACTACACATGATATACTTTTTGGTGTCTCCAGCTTGTAACTTTTTTTAATGTAAATATAATGTAAATAATATATGCTAAACATGACATGATCATGTGTATAGCATTTGATTGAAGTCAATTAGTCAATACACAATTATTCTGATCAATATCATTCAGGAAAGATTGAAAACAAAATTCACCCTTGCTAATTTGAACAGTTTAAGAAAAACTGTTTTACGTATTATCGTCACGAACCAAGGATGGATGTAATTTTTTTATCCCGATATATATACATGTAATTTCAGGCTCTAAATTATCAAACAATGACTCTATACTAATATATTCGACAAAATGTCTGACTTTATAAATCCCATGCCAAAATTGAAAGAATCTAATAATATAATTTCCTTGGTCTATATTATCTGTAAAGGTATAGCGACGGTATTATGTCAGTTGATAATATAAATAAATGCGTATTACTTGTTAGGAGTGAGATTGTATAAAACAATGCACTTGTACTGAGATGTTGATGTCTGCAATACTCCCGCAGTGTGCATTAGACGCATCAACTTCTCAGTATGCGCGCATTATTTATGTACAATTTCACTTCAAACAAGCAATACGCATTTATTAACCTATATGACTATAATTATTACATTTCACCACGTTTTCAAGTAATAGGTAATTCTCTAAAATGATTTTTTTTTAGAAATTAGCCGAATTCGACAACACATTTGTAATATTCTTTTTAGACACATTTTCCAAGCTATTTTAACATTTTGAGTTTCACTAATTTTCTCCTGTAAACGGAGCACTATTTTGTGACATTTAGCCCGCGGTACACAGTATTGGGCTATTCCAGAAAATAAGTGCACACCCCCTATAGAGGAGTGAATTTGAAATGAGAGAAAAACTCGGATTTCCAAGCTTATCACTCTACAAAAGTCTGGATTTCCGGTCACAAATAATCAAAGAAAAACCCGGATTTCCATATTCTTCATTAAAAAGTGAAAATAACCCGGAAATTTTAACCACTTTCATGTTGAAGTTTTAAACGCTTTTTAATTTGTACCCAAAGTTGGACAAGCAGACCAACTCAACTGTTGGGTCCAATCTTGATGGTGTTTTCCATGGAATGTTTTAACAACGTTGGTTTTTACAAGTAGACGTACATAGGGTTTTCACTTTAAACATTGCTTTCATTCGCTTTATAGGGATTCCCCGTAGTTTTATGGCCTAAATATTAGAGTTTTAACCGGTCGAGTAATTTCATGATTGAGTAGAGCGTTTCTAGCGTCAAGTCGAATCAAAAGCCCCAAAAGACTACTGTATAATCTATATGGGGAAATTGTTGGAAAATCTGAGTCGAGTAATTCCATATTTTTGAAACGTCAAGGCTTGAGTAAGACTCATGACTCGTTACAAGTCTGGTATAAATATCATATATAAAGATTATTGCAAAAAAGGCGAACAATTCTTACAATTTGCATTT
This sequence comes from Amphiura filiformis, assembly GCF_039555335.1. NCBI lineage: Eukaryota > Metazoa > Echinodermata > Ophiuroidea > Amphilepidida > Amphiuridae > Amphiura > Amphiura filiformis. Next base: position 37,923,227 of record NC_092636.1, on the reverse strand, counting down.
ACAAGATGTTTGAGTGTTCATAAACATTGCCAAATATGTCCACAAAAATATTCTCTTGTCTTCATTATGTTCATTCAACTTAAAAACAAAATTACATCATAATGATGTCGACCTTTAAATCGGTTGAGTTGGACAAAACTGCTTTCCTTATTTTTTATATTACAGGATATATACAACATATATTTACAACAAGAACTGATACCATTGATAGGTGATCGCATCAAACACAAAACGTTTTCGACATTATTCGCAAAATGTTAGTGAAAGATTGTCAGTAAACGTTTAAATGTCGGGTATATGACCAGCAAACACAAAAATGTTCTTCCTTTTATGTCGGATTATATAACGATCACGGATACGTTTAAAATGTCATTGTTAATTATTTTGGGCAAACAGTTTTGCAAAATATGTTGTCAATAATTAAATAATATTCTGTTAGAATGTTTTTGCATCACTTTTTCAATAATGTTTGAATGTTATTAAAACATGTTTATACCCTTTATAAACCCGACATTTAAACCTGTTCTCTAAAAAGGTTTTGCGTTTACTGGGATAAAGGGTATAAAACGTATTCATAACATTTTTGAAAATTTAATGCAAAATATTCTGACATAATGTTCTTTATATTGTTGACAACATATTTGGCAAAACATTTTTGCAACAAATATTTTACAATAACATTTGACAGCATTTTAAAAATGTTATCATAGTGTATTTTCATACCAAACGCTTTAAAAACGTTTTCATTGTGTTTATATAACCTCACATTTAATGTTATCATAATGTTTTCCCAAAAACCAAAATACAACCTTTAAAAACCTTTAAAAACGTTGTGTTTGCTGGGATATTAAATTGATACAATATTAATAGAAAAGGAAACTTCTTACGTGTTCGTGTTGCATTGAAACTGTCTCCAACCATAGCTCTTCTATCGTAACAAAAGAACTGGTACGATGAGTTTCTCCTGGTATTATGATAAACTATTGCCTGACGAAATAGTATCACTGGAGCTCGTCTTTCGTTTGACATAAACCCTGCAAAATGAGTGTTAATGATATTTATTATATAACAGAAATAATTATGTGCTTAAGGAATCGGATAGCAACGTTTGCACAGTGTTTTTGTGGTACCTGAGAGCATACCAAACACACCAAATTGCAATCTGAATACGAGGAATGTAATAATGATATCAAATAATATTTTTTTTAATTCGCAATATTATGCAAATTTGATGGCAAATTATTACAAATTTATATTTTTGATATATTTGATATTTAACAGTCCTCGAGTTATTAACTTATCGATATAATACAAATTTGATGGCAAATTATTAAAAATTTATATTTTTGATATTTTACAGTCCTAGAAATAAACTTAATCAATCTAATGACGCTTTAAAAAGCGTATGTAGCTGGGAGGAAAAGCCGTCCATCATTTGAAAATTTTGAACATTCGCGTAAATTTCGTATTGAGGAAATGCATTTTTTCCCAAAAGACCAAAATATCAATTTTTAATAATTTGCCATAAAATTTGTATTATGTCGCGAAAATTATTTGATATCAGTAGGACATTCCTCGTATTCAGAATGCAATTTGATGTGGCACAAAATGAATTTGGGACGATTTTATATCAAACATCATATATCTCACCAAGGAGACAACCGAATTGGTCAAAGTGGATTATTATATTGAAAAGTGATATACTTTATCTATCATAAATTAGTGCCGATTAGATGTCCGTTCCTGGAGAGGGCCTCATACGAAATATGCCAATAAACTTATAGTTAAGGTTACGGTTGCATATTGGGTATGAGGCCAGTTCCGGGGCCTGTTGCACAAAAAGTAAGATCGATCTTACGTTTGGTGAAATACGGTTTCAGGCGTGATATATCTTACGTATACGAGCGATTTTTGTGAAATGGCCCTTGATCAATTGGAATAAATGTGCCACAATGTCCACATAACTATAACCTCGTTTCCTGCATTTGATGTGAAGTCATAACGTTGATGTAAACATTTTTCTTTGATTTATTAATTCCATATGAATTTAAAATCCTCTTATTATAGAAATTGGTACCTTTCATAATACAATAATGCTCTGTAGTGAGTCTGTACCACAATGCAATGTGGGCCACATGCAATGTACTGTTATGTAGTGTAGTGTAATATAATGAAATGAAATGTAATGCAATGCAATGCAATGCAATGCAATGTAATGTAATGTAATGTAATGTAATGTAATGTAATGTAATGTAATGTAATGTAATGTAATGTAATGTAATGTAATGTAATGTAATGTAATGTCATGTCATGTAATGTAATGTAATCCAATTTAAAGCAATGTAATGTAATTTAATGCAATGTAATGCAATTTAATGCAATGTAATGTAATGTAATGCAATGCAATGTGATTCAATTTAATGCAATATAATGTAATGTAATGTAATGTAATGTAATGTAATGTAATGTAATGTAAATTTATATCATAATGTAATGCAATACACCGTAATTCAATGTAATGTACGTTCTGTTCGAGAGAAACACTGAAAAATACAGTGGATAAAGTGCTCAAAAATACAGCAATTGGCACCAGATATTTTGTGTAGTGAAAATACTGCATCAACCACTGAGAGAAGATAGTATGCAGATTCCCATAATAAAAGGGATATGTGATGGATATACTTCGACAAGTTGACCTCTAGTAAAAATATGTCAGTTCTTTCAAAATAAAAGTGGAACAGTATGGATGGAAACTTTTCCAGAAGAAAGGAGTAATTGGTGAAAGTAACACAGTTTTGGAGATTGTCATCTGTGCAAGAATCTTGCATGGAAAGTCGCCAGGTAGAGTTCATGAGACATAGGCTTGGAAAATGCTTCAGGGAGTTGACTAATGCTTAACAAGTGAAATTAATCAGCATGTAGCAACAAGCAGAAGACTGCCAGATAAGTAAATATTGCAAGTCATTGGTTGTATGCGTGAACTTTAAAAAAAGCGATTTCAGCCTTCGGTCTTTATCGATCGTAAAAACAACCAATGACAAATTGAAAAACTTTTCTAGGTAGCAATATGCCCACTGCATATGTGGATGTCGAACGGTGTACCAGATTAGCAGCCAGAGCAATTAGGGACTAAAACTACCATAGACAAACCAAGAAATCTCAAGGTCACTAAATGAGAGGATCTACAGATCACTTATTCTGGGTATTGCCACACATGGAGCCAAATCTTGGACTCTCTGTTCATACCAAATTAAGTTTGAAGTATTCGAGATGAGATGTCTTACTGTGGACAAGATAAGGACTGAGGAGATCGGGTGCATGCTGAACGTAACAAAGACTGTTCTGGAAGAAGTAACCCAACGACGAATGAAGTGGTTTACCCAACCAGTCTCTCTCACCCAGCTACCAGAGCAACGTCACTGTCGCTAGGACACTAGGTCGTCCGCTTACCAGATGGAAAGACAAAATACTACGCAATATAGGAATGTCGCTGCATCAAGATGCTGAACAGCAGGCCCAAGACTGACCGATGCTTGAGTTGAGGATGATGACTCGGAGGATAAGGTCACACACCACACACACCGGCTGACCGGCATGTGGAACAACGTCAAATGAAAACTCCGCCTAAGAAGACGGTAAGAAGCTCTACCAATGACATGAGAAAATAATTGCATGACATGACAACTCATTTGTTACCGTATACATATTGAATGTGAAACAATATCTATTGGCTTGGTTTGGTTTCAAAAGGTAAACTAAAGTAGAATGATGTTGCATTAATTCCAATTTGGTCTCGATGGGTGACAACATAGTTTATGCATAATGTAAGCCCCTAAATGTATACGAAGTAAGATAATCTCATTCAAAGGATGCGTTCAATCCCCAAAAAGTAACAGGCACGACAGTTTACTAACCAGATAATACCTTTATATACTTTACATACCTACACCAATAAAATAGGGCAAATAATAATTGCTGTCATTGATCAAAATTTAAACTCACACGCTCGCCTATTAAAGCTAAACTAAAGTGCCGTCTCAATTTCGCTTAATCCCGCGTATAACACCATGCTATAAATATTTAAGTTGATTTTTCAGTGGGATGGCGTTTTCGAGCGGGCCAGAGAATAGACTGAAAATCCCCTTTGAGGCACTACCTTAAAGCATCCCGCGTAGTACATTCGTATGATTTATGTGCATCTTTAAAAGGTGAGATAAAGCGTGAATGCTCCATATATGCCAAACTGTCTGGGATAAGGACAACAAAATGCAAGTGATGCTTCACACTTGATAATGGGCATTCAGTGCAAATTCAATGTTAATCATTGGTGTAAGATACAACTAAACTGCTCTAAGATTTCACAAATTTTGTAAAGGCAAGTATTAATTTATACATTCAGTGCAAATTCAATGTTAATCATTGGTGTAAGAGGCAACTAAACTACTCTAAGATTTCATAAATTTTATAATGTCAAGTATCAATTTATACAGTTCAAATCTAATTTTAATCTTTGGTGCAAAAGACAGCAAAACTGCTCTAAGATTTCATAAATTTTATAATGTCAAGTATTAATTTATATATTCAGTGCGAATTTAATTTTAATCTTTGGTGCAAGAGACAACAAAACTGCTCTAAGATTTCATAAATTTTATAATGTCAAGTATTAATTTATACATTCAGTGCGAATTTAATTTTAATCTTTGGTGCAAGAGACAGCAAAACTGCTTTAAGATTTCATAAATTGTGAAACGTCAAGTATTAATTTATACATTTATAGTGCAATTTTAATTCTTGGTGCAAGAGACAACAAAACTGCTCTAAGATTTCATAAATTTTATAATGTCAAGTATTAATTTATACATTCAGTGCGAATTTAATTTTAATCTTTGGTGCAAGAGACAACAAAACTGCCCCAATATTTCATAAATTTTGTAACGTCAAGAAGTAATTTGCGAATTTAATTTTAATCTTTGGTGCAAGAGACAGCAAAGCTGCTCTAACAATTCATAAATTGTGAAACGTCAAGTATTAATTTATACATTTAGTGCAATTTTAATTCTTGGTGCACGAGACAACAAAACTGCTCTAACATTTCATAAATTTTGTAAAGGCAAGCATTAATTTATACATTTAGTGCAAATCTAATTTTAATCTTTGGTGCAAGAGACAGCAAAACTGCTCTAAGATTTCATAAATTTTGTAACGTCAAAAATTAATTTGCAAATTTATTTTCAATCTTTGGTGCAAGAGTCAACAAAACTGCTCTAACATTTCATAAATTGTGAAACTTCAAGTATTAATTTGTACATTTATAGTGCAATTTTTATTCTTGGTGCACGAGACAACAAAACTGCTCTAACATTTCATACATTTTGTAACGGCAAGTATTAATTTATACATTTAGTGCAAATTTAATTTTAATCTTTGGTGCAAGAAACAGCCAAACTGCTCTAAGATTTCATAAATTTTGTAACGTCAAGAAGTAATTTGCAAATTTAATTTCAATCTTTGGTGCAAGAGACAACAAAACTGCTCTAACAATTCCTAAATTGTGTATCGTCAAGTATTAATTTACACATTTAGTGCAAATTGAATTCTAATCAGTGGTGTAAAGCTGCTTTAATATTTCATTATTTCAAAGTCAAGTATTAGTTTTTCACAACCACAATGGAAGTCAATATCAAAAATGTTTGTATAAGTGTGATATATCAGATATGGAGGCATCTCCGAGGTCGATGATGCTTTAAAGTGTGAAACATTAAACCACTTTCAGAGCATAGAAAATGTTTTTATTCAATAGCGTCAGTGATGTGGTATGTTAGCAGAGAGGCCACATAGTCAATTTGATTTTGAGGTTTTCATGCAACATGTTTGGACAAAGCTTCTAATGGTGTTAACACACACTCTGATCTTTTCATTTTGCTATGCTGTAAATTCTGTAAAATCACGTGAATTGCAATTTATTTGTAATTAACATTCTTTCATGGTGCATGTGTATCTCTCTGGGTGCATGCTTGGTGAAAAATAGGTAATCAAGTCCAACACCTTAAGTAAAGAAAGAATATGCAGCACGTCATGAATACGAACATTCAGAATACGTGTAATTTACTGTTGGATTGACTTTGTTGTTTGCAAGCTTTGTAGAATAATATTACACTATAGTCAGAAAGACGCCATTTTGTATATACTTCAGATACTGTAGATGTACGAACTCTAAAACACTTTGTTTGTATTTTGGCAGCAGTTTCATGCTATTGCCTTCAAATACTATGGATTGTTTAAAATAGTGTGTCCCTGCAGTGGTCAATATATCCCAATTAATATGCTCAACAACAAACGTCCTGTCTGTAAGTGCAACAATTGAATAACATTAAGTGTAAACATGGTAAACACTATGACAGGCATCAAAACGTGAAATATGTAAGATAAGAAATTGTGCTATCTACTAAAGATAGAAAATCGTAGGCCTACTATGACTGAAGATAGCCAATTGCGCCAGCTACTTAAGATAGCAAATTGTGCTATCTACTGAAGATAGCAAAGTGTGCTATCTACATGGACTGAAGATAGCAAATTGTGCTATCTACTGAATATAGCAAATTGCGCCAACTAAGATATCAAATCGTGCTAGCTATCTACTGAAGATAGCAAACTGTGCCAATCACATAAGATATCAAATTGTGCTATCTACCCAAGATAGCAAATTGTGCTATCTACTGAAGATAGCAAATTGTGCCAGCTTCCTAAGATAACAAATTGTACTATCTACCTAAGATAGTAAATTGTGCTATCTACTGAAGATAGCAAATTGTGTTCTCAACTCTCATCTATTTGTTCAGTAAAACTTGGTCCCAATGACAATTATTGCAAATTCTACTTATCTAGTATTATTACCTTTTAATTTATGAATTATTTTGCATTTAATATGCTGAAACAATACTAATTTCTTGCATTCCTTTATGATATTTTAAATTGGAGACAACCAGCATAGCTCTATGCTATAAAGGAGGACAGCTATAAACACGATACTTGTCAAAACTACGAACCACGCATAGTGCCGTAGGTAATATTCAACTTATAATAATCACTTTGTTGAATTTAACCGATCTCAGCCCGCGTAAAACATATAAAATAATATCATAAAATCAGCATCTTGTACGATGAATCAATCTCAACTTCGAAAATGTTGCTCGAACATAGAGAATGTCAAGCAGTATTTACCTATATTAACAATAGTTGTCCCGGAGCCCGATAATGCACAGTGACACAGGTAGCAAAGCATTAAGAATACTGGCGTGCAAAACACCGTAATAATTCCACATCGATGAACACTCATCAGCATCATGATGTATTGGCATTAACAGTAGCTCAAGAACCCGTAAAAAATCCAATCTTTGCTCTGATTTATAATCAAGTATAAAATTCCAGGCATAAAATGTAGTGGATAAAGATAGAAATTCTTCAAGTATTCAAGTAGGCTCCATAGAAATCCACACGTTGTTATACTTCCGGAGTATGCATCTCATCATTGACGGTATAGATGTATTATGAAGGAAGAAGAACTACAGAGCTGTGTGTTGAGAAATAGCAAAATCTTCCTTGGGGAAAGCGAGTGCTGCGTTACCATTTTAAGCACGTTCTGCAGCACCGAGTTCACACCCGTTCTACAGTAAAACGAGATGAGTTTATGCGTGATGTACTTCACGCACCGACACACACTGCCACAATAACGCTCACTTTTGACTTGCTTTTTGACTTCGAGCTTGAAAACGGGATTAAACTAATTATCATCGTCAATTTATGGTTTAATTTAAACACCACATTAATCAAAATGAGTATTAAATAGTAATCACCAAAATAGTACTCAAAATAGTACCTCTGACACAATAAGAAGAATTATTCAACGTGCAAAACGAATTTCGAATGTTACCAAGGAACGATAGAATTGGTTTTAATTTAGTTTCAATTTAAAATCAATTAAGGATATACGATGTATTGTTGGTCGAAGCAGCCAAAAAAAATTCGATTTTCATTATCTGAATCAATATATTATTGAAAAATAACACTTTGGTGTTTTGCAAAAGTTCATTCTACAAATCATATACTTTGAAAAGCTTAATTTATTGTTGTTAATGAGTTATATACGTTTTACAAAAGTATTGTTGTTTCAGCCCTCTTTACAACATAACTCAAGAACCACAGGGCCTATAAAAGGTATATCTGTGATATTTGAATTCTTCTACACGCTCGCTATGAATTGAGCAATGCAATTTTTGCTAAAGCTCACTACCATTCGCAAGATGCTGTGAGCTACTTTTTTTTTTTTCTTTGACCAACAATACATCGTATACCCTTTAAAATGCGATGAAGTATCTTTTAAAAGTTTTAAATATTAAAACACCTTACCTCAATTGTTTGTGCGTAGGCCTACTTGGGAGCTCGCTTTGTTTTTTTGTTTTTTGTCTATACGTGTTGGGCCTTTGGGTTCGGTGGGGTGGTGTTTGTGCATGTGTACATATATTATATGTTGGCTGTTTGTTTGCATGTGTTTTTGAAAGTGTCGTAGATTTACTGCATATAAAAAAAGAGAAAATCATACAGAGGTATTGCAAAAAGTGGTAAACCATTGCTGTTGCATTTGTTATTTGGAGAGCTATAGGCCTGGGGGGCACTTTCATTGGAGAAAGGGTGTGTCTGTAAAATGTGCTCACGTTCTTACGTTTAGATGTCGATAATATAGGTCTAATTATTATTGAGATCTACCCAGCAAACACAAAAATGTTCTTAAACGTTTATTCAAAACGTTTTAATAACATTTAAATGTCGGGATACATAATGGCCATGACATGAATTAGTTTTTAAAACGTTATTGTAAAATAGTTTGGGCAAACATTTTTGCAAAATATTTTGTCATCAGTTAAATAACATTTTGTTCATCACGTTTTAAAAAACAATCTGAATGTTATTAAGGCGTGTTTATTACTATTAGTATACCCAGTAAAAAGTTAATAACATTTAAATGTCGGGTTATATAATGGCCATGAATAAGTTTAACGTTATTGTAAAATAGTTTGGGCAAACATTTTTGCAAAATATGTTGTCAACCGTTAAATAACATTTTGTTAGAATGTCTTTTCATCTCGTTTTCAAAAAAAAAAATCGGAATGTTATTAAAACATATTTATACCCTTTATATAACCAGACATTTAATTTGTTTCTGTAAAACGGTGTGTTTGCTGGATATCGTGTATGCTTATGTTATTTATTCTGCATCAAAAGAACGTCATTTGTGTCACGCAAAAGTATTACAAGTTGTAAAACCAACGCTCTGCATGGTCTATTGTTCTATTGTTTCCGATTAGAGCGCTGACATATTGGAAAATGTTGCCAATCAATATTCATGAGAGTGTACATTCAACCATGGAATAATTGATAGGAAGAGGCACTCCCTAATTAGCATGAGGCCGCATTCTTATTTAAATTAGCCATTGTGTTATAAATTCATATTCATGTTTACCAGTAGCACTTTACACTACCAGGTAGGGTAAGCCATGAATAATTTAGTGTTGTAAAGTCAAATAAGCTTCATTCTTTCCAGTCTTGAACAAAATAGTAGGCGGAGGCGGGAATCGATCTCGGTACCTCTCGGTTGAAAGGCACAGCGTACGACCACTACGCCAAGTAATCTGCTGTGAGACGTGTGATTTTAATCCTTGATATTGCTCAATGGAATAAATCGTGAAATTAAATCAATAATAAAAGAAGCAGAGTTTTATTTTGGGCTCAAATTGGAGACAGCTCTACTAGAGAAAAGGGAAAATATTTGTCTTTGCTCTAAAGAAAATATTTAAGTTAGAAAATAATCAAATAAATTTAAATAAATATTTTGAAACAGAATGTTATGCCTCTATTAAAAAAAAATATATTATAATAACTTGTGTGTACTATAATTTATTATTTATTTATTATTAATTACTTACTTACTTAATTAATTAATTAATTTATTTATTTATTTATTTATTATTTAATCACTAACATTTATACTCACTTCATCACTCACTCACTTAAAATTAATCTCATTCTGATGACAAAACAACCCAATTAATTATATCATGAACAATATTATTTAAATTATTAAAATTTTGTAAATTTGACCAAATATTTTTATAATTGTCCCAGAAAGATTAATTTGATTGTAGGTGCATGCAGTAGAAAATAGTCTAAAGACAATATATGCAAAGTTTAAGGCCTTTTATGGTGGGTATACTTTTGGAGCTACATTTTATTTCAGGTCGAAATATGGTGAAAAAATGAAATGTGTAAAAAACGCGTTTGAAAATTAAAAAAAACGTTGTTTTTAAATTTTTTATCCGATTTGCATAACTTTTGAAAGTTTGTTTAATGTATTATCAAAAGTGCATTATGTTAATGTGTCTAATAATGAAAAACACATTGATATAATGATGATTTTTGATTTCTCTTGACACCTGTCTCACTTTAATTTCAAAATGGCAATTTATTGCTCGCATTTATTTCAGAAAAATTAATTCATCCACCAATGCCAAGAAATCTACCGTCACCACTGTCTATTTTACCATAATGACAGATTTAGTAATCATCCATCGATTACAAAATAATATTGTGTGAAATAATATATGGTCAGTAAATCAATCAACCAATCAACTCACTCCTCTCAATTACTCTTGCATTCATTCATTTACCTGTTATACCTTCACACTTTATTCCAACAATCAATCATCAATCAATCAATCAATCAATCAATTCATCAATCAATCAACCCATACATCAACATATCAATCAGTCAATCTGTCAGTCATTTAGTCTCACGTCATCACAAGTCATAAAATTAAAATTGATCGACAACTTGATTGGTCGATCAGTTCATTGTTTCATTGTTTGATGGTTTGATAAGTCTATTGATCGAAATTGACTATTATATAATTATTAATATTGTTATTGTTTGATTGATTGATAACTTGTATCAATTAATTCGTTGAGCCGTTGCAAGTGAGCACGTGAAATGTTTAAGAGCTGAGTTACTTCAATAGGCCTAAATTAAATAAATAAATAAACAAGCAAATAAATAAATTAATAAATGAATAAATAAATAAATACATTAATTAATTAATTAATTAATTAATTTATTTATTTATTTATTTATTTATTTATTTATCTATTTATTTATTTATTTATTTATTTATTTATTTATTTATTAAGTAATTAATTCATACATTCATTCATCAATTAACTAATTAATTATTAGATGAATAAATAAAAGTTGTGCAAGAAAATCAATGCAATAGATGTCCCATTTCGTTTACGGGTATCTATCTGTATATTTGTTTTGTTTTCATAAAATTGCTGTAGGCCTATTTCTCTTTTGAAATCATTAGGGGCTGTGCAATAGTTATGATCCCTGGGGGAGGGTAAAATTGGGGAGGGGGGCAAATTTTTGGCGAGAGCCGCAAGGGGGACAAGCAATTTTTGGCCAGCCGAGAGGGGGGGGGGAAGCGATTTTGGCACACATCCATGGGGTGCGTTTTAAATAAAACGCTCTAAAAAGGCTTCGAAAAACAGTACGGAAACGCTTTAATATGCAAATTTTCCTGCTCGCCGCGCTCGCAACATAATAAGCCATACCGCATGATACCCGCAGATCATTGGCATGTGCAAGAGGGGGGGGGGGCCTAACTATTTTGGCGGACCGAGAGCCTGGGGGTGCAACGTACTGTTATCCTAAGCCTTTTTAGAGCATTGTATTTAATAGGCGTAGGCCTACCATGAATAGGGCCTAGTGCAAAAAAAAACCCTCCCTCCCCCCAGCTCAGAATTATTACACAGCCCTTGATAATCTCCGGGGATAATCTCCAAAATCATTCAATCATTCTTTTGATAGACCTAAACTCTTCTAGTAGGCCATAGATTTTAAATACTATGAGTAGGCCTATACGTATTCAGCAAGTGACATGTACAAGTGCTACATGTATAAACGCCGTGCATCAGTGTGTCACTTCATTAATATTACTAACCGGCTCACACGCTGTAGTGTATAAATCAAAATTCAAAACACTCGGGTGATTACATAATCAGTGGCCTCAGCTCAATTGAGGGCGTTTCAATTTATTACGTGATTTGGGAAATGCACAAGATCAAACAGAACGGCGAGTAATGATTATTTACTTGTTTTAAAAACAAACTGCTTAGGGCGGTAATACAACGTGTACGTCCGATAACTATAGATTGAATGATATTTATCATCACACGAGGAAACAAAAACAAACGAGGTCAGTGGAGGTCAGTGGTCTCAGCTCTCAGAGGGGGCGCACTTTCAAGCTTGGTACTCGCATTGAACAGACAAAGTTCGCAAACTGAATGGCGGCTTTATTTGTCAACCGTAATTAACATAATCAAGGGGTCGAACATGCTAATATCCATAACCGATCGATAACTGGACTCATTTTCTACCAAGCAAACCAGCGGGATTTGTCATAGGTTTGCGTGCGTAATAGAATAACCGTGAATTTAGTGTCACCCCCGTGATTCAACGTCCAGGGCCAGTTTTCGAAATTGGGTGACTTGTGTTTGGCAGGTGTGAAATACATCTGACTGGGCGTTTTAATTACGTAACGAATAAAGGCATTGACATCATCGAATGGCTGCCCAGTGCTGTTATGTGTTTAGTTATTATATAGGTCTAGTAATTAAATGTATTCATCATTCCTTTCTTTTCCCTTCTCTGTACTTATTCTTTCCTAGCAAAGGTATTGCAAAAAGTGGTAAAACTACATTGCTAGCTGTTGCACTTGTTATTACACTTGTTCAGTGTTCGCTAGAAGTAGGTGTGTGTGGGGAGGGTGGATGGGGGTGTGTTGGGGTGTGTATGTTCTATTTTTTTACATATTTAATTGAATGCGTAATTACTTTCTTGCAACCTTAAACACCATACAAAGATGTTATAAAAAAGGGGCAACATATCATTGTTGGTGGACTTTTTTTTTATATAGGCCTGTAGGCTACATGTGTTCATGTTTCGTTTTCCCCCGCAAAAGAAGAATTACATAGAATTACATAAAAAATGCGCATGCTTAAACTACATTATTAACATTCTTGTTGTTACGCTTGTTCTTTATTTAGCGATTGAGAACGTTTTTTGTGTAATATCTGTTCTGACCTTTTCTAAGGCACGCGTAGGTAATTTGAGATATTTGTATGCTACTTCAATGGGAAAAGAAGGACACATCACGTTTTTGCTGATAACATTATAACCACAACTAAGACATGCTAATGAATCGTGATTAGTAAGCTTCCCTGTGTGAAACAGGTATACAATGGTATCAATTAATGGGACAACTGGGCTAATAAAATATGGCTAATTGAATAGAAATGATTAACCTACATTTATATTGGGCAATTCCATTTAAATTTCACATTCCCCCTGTGGAAGATTTTGGAAATATCTTCCACAGGGGGGATGAACTTCAAATGGAATCAACACATTAGCAGCTCTATTTGAAACTCACCCTCCCTCAGTGGGAGATTCAGGTTGAATCTTTTCAGAGGGTGTATGAAATTCAAATGGCGCTGATGGGTCATGGTTTAGGGTATATTTAGTACAGTATTTAGGTAATATCAATTCGGCGTGGTATTAAACGCCATTTAGGCCCAAGGCCTATTAATAGTCTCTATCATCATGTAATCTGTTCAGCGATTCTTCCCGTTTTAGTAATCGCTACCGTTAACTCAGCTAGCGGAGGCCCGCGCGGAGCGCGTGTAAGGCTAACAGCCCCGTGGATTCAAATTTTAAATTTGTCATTATATACTCAAAATGCTGAAATAATACTAGTAATAATTATCGGGAATGGTTTCTGTTAATTTTGAGCTGAAATAACGAGGTAAAGTGAAAGAAACACTGCTTGTTATTTTGGCCGTTTTAAACGCAGTTCTATGGGAGGACATAAAGTCATAATTCTTTAAATTATGACTTTATGTCGAACTTTGCTCTGTTAAACATTACAAATATGCCAAAAAATCAGGTTTGAAAAAAATTAACCAAATTCATATTATAAGATCGTACATTATGACTTTAAATCACTTACGTCCGCCCAACACTAGAATATGCCTTATCAGTCTGGGATCCCAACCAAAGACCTCATGAATCAGATTGATATGGTAGGCCTACAGAGGCGTGCTGCCCGGTTCGTCAAGTCAGGCTACGACCAGAGGCATAGTCAGCATGCTGGAAGATCTCAACTGGAAGACCCTTCATGACAGGCGAGCTCACAACAAAATGATCATGATGTTCCGCATTGTTCATGGTCTTGTAGCCATACCATCTAAAAAAAGGGCACAACATGCAGTACAGGCAACAACACTGCATGATTCAAGCCTACCAGTACTACCAGTTCTGCCTCTGGAACCGACTCCCAGCATCAGTAGTGTCAGCAGAATCCCTGGACCAATTTAGAAATAATCTGTGTCCACTGGCTCTACGTTAGTCCTCAATTTTGGATTCTTTTTACTCGCACCTTATCTGCAACTGCACCTGTATATATTTTCTTCATAAGTTAGGACATTGTTTGAAATACAACAAGTCAAACGAAACAAGTCAACTGCTGGCATGGCCGGGGCCTAATGTTTTCATAGGCCATGTTCAAATGTTGCATAACGGCTATATATTCAGATCAGGGGAGACTTTAGACAGGTGCGGGAAGGTGAAATCTGGAAAATCATTGCCAATTGTTCATAAAAACTCCAGTAAGTAACGGTTATGCATTTTTCATATCAAGGATCCGTATAGCCGTTAAATACCCCACTAAGAAGGGTGATAACGTCTCGATCATTCCGTACTTGGGAAATTATAGTTATATTTATGGTACATGTATAATGCTTTAAAATGTACGCGATCCTTTTTTTTTCTACTATTTATTTATTTCTTACAAAATTAAAAGGAATGTAATTTTTAAATTCTGACATTTTCTTCCAAATAATTATCTGCGTTGCACTTTTTTTTAAATTATATATAGGTTCATATCACTCGTAAATGAGAACAACACACTCGCTGACAAATTCGCACTTCTTTCCTTCACGTGTTGAATCTTAAAAATTGAAAGGTTTTTTATAAATCGTTATTGCATCTGTTAAGGGATAGCTTGTTATCAATCAGCCCTTCGAATTATTATAGTAAATACAGATTCAGACTGGTTTGGCTCAAGCCGATTCTATACCAACTTGTTGTGATGTGCCCTGAGTAATTTAATTTGATTATTCATCTTTGTTTACAAGTTGAAATATATTTCATGAGACATTTTAGGGATACCCCCTCTTATGCATCAAGCTGAGCTAACAATAAACTAAATCATTTCAATTTTGGATAGTTGGGGATTCCCTGAGATTGTAAAGTGATAATGACATCATGTTGGGAAAAAACAGGAAGTGATGTAATGTGAAAAGTTAATGTTTATAAATATTCTTGTGAATGAAGCAATTGGCTATTAATAGAATGGGGCTTTCTGTTTAGTATATAAGAAAATGTCAACACAATTCTTCACTTACCAGTGTTGTTGTGGAGTAGCTCATGTGCTTTCAGTCCATTTCCTTCAAAGAAAGGAAATTGTGAACCAGAAATATTTTATGTACTCAATGTACTACTACCTGCCAGTAATGTCAGAGAAGATATAGTTTACGTCAAAGTGCGTACCTCTTCCAAAAAAAGGAAATTATATTCTTCTGTCGACTTGCTGAAGTCTGGTTTATGAAACAACACATCTGTCAATGTAAGTGGAAACAGGGGAACTGTGTGCGACACGGGCCTGTTTCCTGAAGAAATTGTGTGAAAGGTGAAAATAGCACCATTTTGGACTGTGTGAGGATTTTATGCAAAGGATATTAAAGTCTTCAGTGAACTTCGCTGAACAGTGACCTTCGCAGGACAAGTGAATCAGGATATACACCAAGAACAATAGAACTTGAACTTGATAACCAACAACAGTTAAGGCTGCTGGATAAGTAACATTCATAATTAATAGATGTATTTGATTGTGAATGTATTTAATGTTTATGTATCAAATCATATAAATCATATTTTACTTTTTATTAAAGATTCAGATATTGTTAAGGGCTGGGGTATGAACGTTTGGACAGTATTTATTTTGGGACATTAGAGCACATCAGACATATCGAATTGCATTCTGAATACGAAGAATGTCATTCTGATATCAAATAATTTTGAATTTTGAAATTCGCAATTTAATACACATTTTATGGCAAATCATTAAAATTGATATTTTTGATATTTAACAGTACTTGAAGTAAACTTTATAAATCTGATGATTTATACTTAAAGTGTATGTAGGTGGGTTGAAAAGCCGACGATCAATTGAAAATTTTGACCTTTCGTATTGAAGATATGGATTTTTTTTCCAAAACACAAAAAAAAAATTAGGTCTTTTTGGGAAAAAAATCCATATCTTCAATATGAAAGGTCAAAATTTTCAATTGACTGTCGGCTTTTCCTCCTGCTACATACACTTTAAGAATATATCATTAGATTTATATAATTTACTTCGAGGACTGTTATATATCAAAATTCGAAAAATATCAAATTTTTATAATTTGTCATAAAATTTGTATTATATTGTGATTTTCAAAAATGAAAATTATTTGATATCAGAAAGACATGCTTCGTATTCAGAATACAATTCGATAGGTCTGAGGTGCTCTCATGTGCCACAAAAAATACTATCGAAACACAAGAAAAGCTCATTTTAGATCCCTTAACTTAATTAAACAGTGTATTTTGTTGTGCATTCTGCATGAAGTGAATTTGGAGAAAAGGTGTTTTTGTCATTGAGTCATTAACGACTCGTAACATTGTCAATTGTTTATTGTATTAGCTGGTCAACTTTTTATCAACTGTTCCATTGTTTTTATTTATTTATTTATTTATTTATTTATTTATATATTTATTTATTTATTTATTTATTTGCCCAGTGTTGTTGTTATAAACTTGCCCAGCGATTTGCATAAACTTGCCCACAGTTTTCTATCAACTTGCCCATTGCTTTGTTCCAGCTTGGACCAGTTGCTGATAGATGGATATTTGGTGTTATTGTTTACTCTCGTCTAATTTATCCCAATTTGATCAGTTGAAAGCAACAAATCTGGATTTGATTACTCAGTTTATTTTGTTGCGATTGATTTTACTAATCACAAAGACACTTCTTGATTTGTTTAGTCCATTTTCAGGTCTTCTGGATTTGGGAAATCTGGATTTGGTAAGTTAAAAGGGCATTTCGTGATCCACAGCATCATCCCCCCACTTTTCTCAAAAAAAGTTGAGATTTTTATATCACTGGAAACCCCTGGCTACATTATGTTTATTATAAAAATTTCTTGCAGATTTATTCGTTTAGCAAAAATATCATCAAATTTGAATTTCGTTCTGGTATACCACATTGTCTATGCATAACTTGCAAACGCAAAATCGGAATCGACTAAAATTTTGGGAATAAGCTTTTTTCGTGGATATCTACTGAAAAATGTCGTGAAAAGAAGATGCTAGGATCATGAAATACTCCTTTAAGTTAGATCTGTATTTGAATGAAGTTCAATTTCTTTATTAGTCAAGTTGCTATTTGATTAGTCACAGATATCTGGATTTAATCTGGGTTTGATATCTGGATTTGAATGAAAAGTCAGGTTTATAGATCCGGATTTGATACAGTCAAATCTTGTTTAGTTAGGATTGGATTAATAAGCCAAGTATAGATCTTGATTTGATTAGTCGAAGATAGATTTGGATTTGGTAAGTCTCGATTTGATCAAGTAAAATATATCTTGTTTAGTTAGGATCAGAATTTGTTATTAGCCAAAGTGATCTTGATTTGATTAATCAAAGATATATTTAGATTTCATTAGTCATACTAGTTAACGGATACTAGTTAACGGATTTGACTGGATCTATTTAAAGAAATAGATCAGGTTTTGATTAGTTTTAACTAGATTATTTAAAAAATAGATCTCGGTTTTTATAGCTAAGATAATGATATATCTTAATCTCAATTATTGATTTTTTTTTGCTTGATTAATGGAGATTTATCTCGACATGATTACTCGAGAGAGATTTGAATATCAGGGGTCAAGCCATTGGTCAGCTGATTATTGCTCCTTATATGTCTACCTGTAGAACCGGACTGTGGAATTTGTTTTAGTTAAGCTAAACTCTGCATGGGGCACATAGCCATGATAACACAAATTACCAATACGAGTATGCTCGCTTGGAAATACCCATTTCCCATGCAGCTCCGAAGGACCCTGAATTTTTACCCAAATAGAGCGTTAAAAGACCATTGATTTTGATAATGTCACTGTATTTCAGGTCTATTGCTTACTTGCTTATGTCGACTCTTGTAGTCGGACTCCCATAATGGCTCTCCAAACTGCTCTGTCAAGCATACAATTCTTGATGTCCGGGCCTGTTAATCCTGTATCATCTGCCAACATCTTGATATAATCCTTCTTGGGTGCACCTCTTGTTCGCTTTCCATGTTTGGGCTGCCACATAAGAACACTTGAAGCTGCTTCCTCTTCGCTTCTTGCACAGTGCCCTGCAAACTTTAGCCTTCTAATCCTGAGCCTCTCAGAGATTGGTAACAGATTCCCATATAGTTCTTTGTTGGTGGTGTGAGTTTGCCATGAGATATCTAGTGCCTTCCGCAAGAGACGGGTATAGCAGCCATCCATAGCTTTTCTCATTTTGGTTGTTATTGTCCATGTTTCAGCGCCATATGTTAGTACCGATTCTACAGTGGTGGTAAACAACTTGATCTTTAGATCTCTTGGTAGATTACTTTTCCAGATCTTGTCCATGCTGTTGCATGCTTTCCAAGCAAGTGCCTTTCTGATGTTGAAGTCCTTCTCGCTACTGGCAGTCCATGCACCTAGATATTTGAAGTCCTGTACTATCTCCAATTCGCTTCCGTCCAGAGTTTTTATTAAAGACGGTGTTTCCTTGTACAGCATTACCTTGGTCTTCTTGGCATTCATTCCTAGTCCCACTTTCTGTGCAGCAGCTTCAACAAGATGTAACAGTTCTTGTGCGTCTTTGAGGTTGTCAGCTAGAAGAGCAATATCGTCTGCAAAATCCAGGTCTGTGATTGTGCGTGGTCCTATTCGCCTACTTTTCCTGGGCTCTAGAGTAAAGCCAAGTCGCTCTTCATTGCCTTCCATAGCCTTCCTTAAAACATAATCAAGGACTACGATAAAGAGGAATGGTGCCAGAGTGTCTCCCTGCAGAACTCCTGCTTGGATCTCAAAATCCTTAGTGACACCATCATGATGTGACATGAGCTATAGTATGATGGTACATGCATCCTATGACAGCCACTAGCCTCTCTGGGACTCCATATGCTCTCATTATGTCAAGCATTTTCCCACGGTGGATGGTATCAAATGCCTTCTTGAAATCGATGAATATTACTGCTGCATTGAGATTGTTGTTCTTGACTTCCTCAAAGATCTCCCAGGTCGAAAACCATTTTGATTGAATCTCAGGACTGGGTCAAGGTAAGGGCGAATCCTATTGAGTAGCAGCCTGTTGAATGTTTTTGCTACGATGGATGACAAACATATTCCCCTGTAGTTCTTCCCTTCTCTTAAATCTCCACTTTTGGGGATTGGTATGAGGTTGAGAATTGACCACTGGTCAGGTTTTTTTCCATTCATCAATGCCTCATTGCAGAAGTTGAGGACTATGTCATCAAGGTTGCAGCGTTTTAGGACTTCAGGTGGAATCTCATCCTCACCGGTGCTTTTCGCCGTCTGAAATGTCTTTTTTGGCAGTGTCATATTCAACCTGATCAAAAGCATCAGTTCGCATGTTGAACTCTTCGTATACCTGATCTATGGCTTCATACTCATCGGTTACATCTGGTGGGTCTCCAAGTAGTTGCTGGAAGTGTTGGAACCAAGCATTCAGTCTTTCGCCTTGCGTGTCCCCTTTATTTGACCTTTTTTAGCAGATTTACGCCCACTAACTTCATTGATGAGGTCCCAGGCTGCCTTATGCTGGCAGTTGATGTTACAATTCTCCACCTCCTTGATCTTTCTTTTAAGGATTTGTTTATTTGCCTCTTCATAAACCTTTCTCAGATGATTCTTCTTAGACTGCAGTTCTGATCTTGACATGCTTGAAACTTCTTGGCTGTCCACAAGTTGCGCATGCTGTAGTTCTCTCCTCGCTTCTTCAATCCTGGGATCATGCCAGATTGCTTCCTTAGGGCGCTTCCTAGCTTTTGGAATTAGCTCCTCCGCAATATCTTTGTTGGCCTGGATAAAGCATTCATACACTGCTGTAACATTATCATCACAGTTCTTCCTTAGTGCACTGAATTGGTTCTGCACCTTAATAGTGTAGCGCTCCTGAAGCTCATCATCATGTACTAGTTGTCTCCAGTCATACTTAACTTTCCTTGGTGGAGTTTTACCACTAGCTCTTAGACTAAGGCGTATTTTGGCTGTCACTATGCGGTGGTCTGAACCTATGCTAGCAAAGGAGTTGTAGGCACAGGAGTTGGTAACACTATTTCTCCACTTTCTGCGTACCAGGATGTAATCTATCTGTACCTTAAATCCAGATGGTAAGCTACACGTCCAGAGTCGTGGTTCTTTCTTCCTAAAACAAACATTTGTGATAACAAGATCATTTTCCAGGGCTAGGTTGTGAAGCATTTCACCATTTCTGTTGGTGGTTTCATGATATGGAAAGTTGTAGTATTCCTTGCCAACACGACCATTGAAGTCGCCCATAACGATCAGAAGGTTGTGGGCTGGAACTTGTCGTATCGTTCTGTCTAGTAGTTGGAAGTGTTGTTCTGCATCTCTTTCCTCAGACACGTTTGTAGGACAGTAGGTGACAATAACTGTAGTCCTTGGATTGCCAGCAAAGGTCATGCACATTATTCTAGGTGACACAGAGTTACAAAATAGAAATGCTCTCAGCTTTTGGGCTTAACAGTAGTCCGACTCCTCCAATGGATACTCCGCCAGTATTTCTCCAAGCAGAGGATGAGACGAGTTGATATCCATCATAAAGATCCTGATGCCTGATTTCCTCGTCTTGGTGCACAATTCGATGTTCCTGTATTCCAACAATGTCTTGGTTGTATAACTTGGCTAGACCACATATTTCCTCTTGAAGATGCATACTACTCATTGCTCTTGTGTTGAGAGTAGAAATGTACAACGACTTCTTACATTTAAGGAGTTTTGACTTACTTACTTTACTTAACTCACTTACTCCTCCTCTATCCGTGTTCACCCCTCCTTTCGGCTTTAAGGTGACCACTTCATGTATATCAGCAGGTGATACAGATTCGGAGCTAGGTGATGCTTTGGTAGGGCTTTAACCCTAGTGCTTTTGGTTGTAGCCATTATTGTTAGTCTTTCAGTTGCTGTAGGTACTGTTGATGGTCGCAACTCCTATCAACAGGTGTCCTGTGGCCGTTGAGAATGAAAGTTGTGCTTCTTTCTTCATCCGCCCTCTGCACTTGTTACTTTTGTCAGGTCTATAATTTCAGGTCTATAAGACCCCGAAATTGCTCATTCTCCTATTTGATTTTTCTTCAAGGGAATTATCAGCCAGAAAGCCAAGAAAGAATCTTGATTTTGACAGTTCACTGCTGAAAACGACCCCATTGTTCGCATACGCTCGCCCACAGACCTGCAAATTATGTTCCCCCTACACTTGGATCTCAGAAGTTCAGACCCATCCAATTCTATATGCTCCAGAGAGCAAGTAAATATATAGTGTATTGAAAACTACTTTGATGTGAACACTTGAAAATCCCGAGCCGCTAGCTTTAAATAAATTTAAATGAGAAATCACACTAAAACACACATAAACACCACTTTCTTGTATTAAGCCATTATTGCATTTATTAAATTTATCTATCGAGTTGTACACAATTAATTTCACTAAACAACATATACACACTAATTAAACAATTGTTAAATATAAATACACACAATGGATATTTTAAAAAGCTCATTAATTATATTGCACAAAAAGCAACAACATAAAAAAAATTGTGTATAATATATTATTTTCACACATATTAGTTCGATATATTTCCCATCTTTTGCGCCTGTCAGTAATCTTACAAATATATACACAAAACTCTGTACTGTGCTATATATAAACAGTAAAAGCTGATTTCTTCATTTTGCACATTGTGAAAAACACAATTCCACAAGCAATTAAATTCCTTTATTTATATAGTCAACTTATTTCTTAGCAATATAGTGGAATGCTTTTAAGTTTGACTTACAGCATTGGCAGCGATTGTTTAGGCACCTCATTGAAATTCACACAAGCACAACATTTTAAACACATTTTACACAGAAATCAAACAAGATATGCTGCATGTTGCTGCAGAATGTACGCTTAACCCCCTGAGCACTACCTGCCGATCTAACATTGCCTCTGATTAGTCAATTACATGATATCTTCATTTTAATCACCAATCAGAATGGGGTTTTGCAAATAATTCACCCCAATTTTTTTGCGTGGTGAAATTATTCTAACAATGTTGCCGATTGGTCCAATTGATAATGAAAACTTCTTTTTGGCCAATCGGCAGGTAGTTCTCATGGGGTTAACCATGTGCTAAGATTCTGTGCACTTTCATTTTTTGCAAAATACACTGTTCAACACCCTGTAACAAAAGAAACCGAAGTGAATTTCTTCTGATTGAAACACACAAAAATGGATATATGATACGAATAAAATGCTGACGCCTGCGTTAGGTATTGAATTTCTTATGGGAATCCAACACCGAATAACTTTGCAAAAAGAATGCTCTGAAAGTATTTAACAGTATGAATTAAAATGCTGATGTATATCTAAGTACTGAATTGCCATTATATGATGATTCCAAAATGCAGAATAACTTTGCAAAAAGGATTTGAAAGCGAATATATATAATGATTAATGAGGGGAGGGGCATATTGGGTAAAGTAAAAAAGAAAGTTTAGCAAAAGGATAGGGGTATGGTATTCACATAAACTTCTCAAAACCTTATACATCAAACTTTTGTGTAAGAAATAAAAAACTGCATTCTATAAACAAATGAAACAGTTTTAATCAGCAAAGCACAAACAATTAAAAAAAAATTGCGTGCATGAAAATTGTTTGCCTGTTTAATGTCTATTTTGACTTTTGTAACTTCACACCGATAATTAGATCAAATATGGTACCTGTTTGCAACATTCACAACTTTTTTTTTTCATTCTGGATACATGCCTAGAAGCTGAGATAAGTTACTTAGAGCACGATGCTAGAATTGACACGTACATGGGGCCATATCAGTTTGATACTCCAATTAAGATTATATGGGGAGTGAGGTAGATTATTGAAAGCGACATCACATATTTGTTAATAAATATTACCAATATAATAGTAGAAATTTTGATAATCAATTGGCAGTTTCATTAGGCCAAGAAAAAAAGATTATTTGCTTGTACATAAACCCATTTTTTTAAATAGATGAGTCAGTCGATAAAAGTTATTTTTGTTTGTTTCTTTTTTCAAAAGTGACCAGCATGCCCAACATTCATGCATTCTCATGCAGGTCTACAGCTCGCTAAGAACTGGAGGGACGATCTGACACTTCAATTCTTATCATGTGTACAAACTCATTCTCAAATGCACAGTTCAAATACATTGAGGTCTATTGCAAATTGAAGCGATGCAACACTGCAGATATAATAAATCTGATGTTAGCGAAAATGAACTTCATGATCTGAAACACAGAAAAGAACTCTTTTTAGCTTTGGAATGATACAAGAATTTTGAGAAAAATAGTTTAATTTTAAATGTTTTTTTTTTAAAAAACACCCCAAAACAACGTTTTTCAGTCGCAAAGTTTGGGACTGTCAGTCTGACGAGGACAAGCAAACAATCTTTTTTTTTTTGCTTTATTGGTCAACCTCAACCAACTTAATTTTAATGAACTGTAAGTGTCAAATTATTATGCCATCATATTTTACAGCAACTTCAATATTTTTGTTGACAAATTAACTCTTAGTTTATACTATAGTAGCCTTGAAATGGCTCTTTCAGATTCTAATCACAACTAAATCAGAAAATGCAATTTTTTTGAAGCACATGGTATTTGTACCCACCATGGCTTATTAATTATATACTCTGATCAGCTCGTAATCGGCAGGATGCATAAAAGCATAGTATATCGTACAAACAGCTTGGCGCACCACCTATGTGAAACCGCAATTTGTTTTGCTTGACCGATGCGCTCTTTTGTGATTTTACACAAGCGTAAGTTGGGACTTTATTGACACAATTAGTAACAAATATGAAACAATTCTTGTCTATTACGAGTTGATCATAGTATAGATCTTGTAAACATTATTTAAAACATATATCACTTTGATGTATTCATCATTTTAAAATTCCTCAAATTCTATTTATATTGTTTTATAGATTTAAATGACTTTATGTCACATTCATGAAAAAGTCTGGAAAAGCTGGAAAAGTGTATAAAATTGGCACAAAAACACCTGAAAATGGGCTGAAAATAAATAAAATTGCTGGAATTTTGACATCACAAAAGACTGGTTCCAGTATTTGACTTGAAAATCTTATGCCTGCACATCAGGCAGCTCCAATTGAATTTCATACACCATCTGAGACAGATTCAACCCGAAACGTTCACAGAGGGAGGGTGGGATTGAAATAGTTGATTTAATGTGCCAATTCTTTTTCAAATTCAATACTGCCCATGAAAGATTTCTAAACAGGGGGATCGAAAATCTTGCACAGGGGGACTATTATAATGGATCAGTCCACTGAATCTTGTTTTACTTGATAATAATACATTTTCACAGGTGTCATTCGTGCGAAATTGTTTGGTACGGACATGTAACATACAAAATAAGTACTTTATTACGTCATCCATTATACCAATCTTATCAAGCAACATGTACAACAATTCATTATCATTCAAAATAGTAAATAAATAATAAATAAAATATAAAATCTTGTCACACAATCATCACACTGGTAGCTAGGTAAAAAGAATTGTCATGATCCTACAAAGCATTACACCTGATTCATTGCAGCAAATAAATATGCAGACATCAAAAGGTTAACAGGAACAATAATTTCTTTTTAATGCAGTTACACTAAGGTTTTACACATTGGCTATTCCATCTGAAATCCATACTCCCCCATGAAAGGCATGACCTTAATCTCCCACACAAGGGTGTAGATTTCAAATGAAGTCACCTATTCAGGTAACCCAATTTGATATTTACACCCCCTGTTTGGATTAAGGTTATGTGTTCCATAGGGTGTGTATGGATTTCAACTGGAATAGTCCAGTAAAGAGGCCTTGGTAAGAGGTGGATGTAAGCATTGTATTCTGGTACATTGGCGAGTGTGTGGCGATGCAAGTTCGAGCCATGGCACAGCCTCCGGTTTTGTTCTCGTGAATTTCTATATGGCAAAGCATTCAAACAATACATTCATCATTTGTCCATACATCATTTTGTCATTTTGGGTAGATCAGATTGGTTTACACATTGTCACATTATTAGAGTTCACAGACCTATGTTATATCAAAGTACGGTTTAACAAGTGAGTTGTGCAGGCCATGGTTTTGTCATCAATCGGAAAAACTATTTGGAAATGTGTTGCTTCACCATCAAATACCTTAATTTATACAAAACTGAATGCCTTGAGAATTTAACTTCTTTTAGAGTATTCCAACAAGATGGGACTTGATTTTCATCCAAAATTCACAATATCTAGAAATATAAGATCTGTGTCTTATATACTGCATAAATGGTGCACTGATTTCTGTGAGGATTTTATCATCAGAACTTTTTGACTGCTTAGTGCTAGGAGTGGGTAAGTACAATATAGCTGTCCTGTGAACATTTGGCAATATACACACAGTATATTTTACTACACATACAATACATGTATATACATTGTAGCAGCTACACATGGCAGGTATTGCACTTACCCACTTCTGGCACTAAGTTTTGTGAGAAGTTACGGCATACATTTACCATTTAGTGAAAATACCAATATGCACCTGTTTCCTTTTAGAAAAATCACAACAATTCTGTACATGACAATAATAGCTTACGCAGCAGTTTGCATCCAAGTCATGACTGACTGGGTTTCTGACAGACCATATATCTCACCCTCCTTAAAACTCCAGCTATTGTTATCTGTACTGATTGTCTCACATGAAGCAATCGGTTTCCACATTCTCTATCGAGTAAAGCAGCTAACAATATGTGTCGATCAGTAGTCACTAATATCAGCATACCAAACTTTAAAAAAACCATTTGATAAAAAAAAGGCAACATCAAAAAGTCACTTTTTGATGTTGGCCTCAACTTATTGCCAGTAGCATTTTGCACATTCACTACAAGCATTGGGCTATTCCACCTCAAATCCATACACCCCCTAGTGTGAATTTTTAAATGGGGTTACCTGGATGGGTGAATCCATTTGAAATGTACACCCCCTGTGTGGGAGACTAAGGTCACACCTTCCATAGGGGTGATGGATTTCAACTGAAATAGCCCATTTTGAGTAACAGTAACTTGTCTCACCATCACTGCGACTGCTAGTATGATACCGGTATCACTTTCTGAAATAGGATAGAGGCATGCAGCAAGTGAGATTCAGTGTTATTATATCCATATCTTAGTTGTACTGGTTGCTGAATGTTACCCGATGCTCAATGCATGAAAATTATACCTGTATGTCTGTCGAGGTGTGTTCTTATCTAGCCAAAGTGATGCAAAAACAGGGCTATATATATTGGTACGGTTACATCAACAGTTTCCTAAAACTGAAGTTATAAATGTTTGATATCAATATTTGATTGGGGTTGTGGCTTTCACAACATGGGAATTTAAACATTTTAATAAGATTTCAACAGGTTTGCCTCCATAACATATATTAAAGGAAGGACATATTTATGATATCGATATTTATTATAACCGATTGAAAACTAACAGATGAGACTTTCAGCATTTTTCTATTAGAATAAAAAGCGGCTTTTATCCGGTTTGGGGATTAAAGATTAGCAGTAGAAAATGCCGTCCTCCGGTATATGGCCACGAATGCCGGCTAAATTTTCTCCGCTATTTCGCCGGCATTTATCCTTCTAAAACTAGGGATTTTTTTTCCGGAGAGGAGAGCTGGCTTTCGTCAATAGAAAACCTTATTAAGGTTTAATCACGATGTGGGGGGATGACAACTGGCAAATATGCAAATGACATTAGCGGCATTGAGTATTTACCCGGTATTTAGCGCAGTAGAAAATCACGGTGAGCAGGAATGTTCCGGTTTAATCTCTAACTGGAATGATTCTTTATTATACCGATGTTCAATAGAAAAACGCTGAAAGATACCAATCATTACTGACCCTTTGTAAAGTCATATCAAAATGAAGATCTACTCCCAAAGTGTGTGCATACGCCTTTCATACTCACACTTAATTACTCCATACGCTTTGCAGAAGCCTTCTGGCACGTTGTTAGAAAAGTGCAAAACACAAAAATGTATCTATTGTACACAGGTTTTGGGGAGAACTTCCTTTTCAGGAGCAATATGGCGGATTTGTGCCACGGGTCAATTACAAAGAAAGGAAACAAGATTTATAACAGTAAAATAAATTTCTTTTGAACAAAACAAATATTTTACTCACTATTGACGTTCATAATGATAGATATACAGATAATGAGAGAATTTTCAGGAAAAACTATATGCCATTTCCAATAATGAATGATACAATCAAATAATGAAAATAAAAATCATACATATATAATTACACAATATAAAATAATATTCTCAAAATTCTTGTAATTTACATAGTACATCATTCAATATAAAAGTATGTTTATAATGACAATTAGAGAATAAAGGTATTGTCTTTAGCCGCTGCTGTGCATCTATCATCTCATATAACACAGGCGACATCATTATTTTAAGTAAAACCATTATTTCAAGTTTTATGCCAAAAATAATAGTGTCACTTGTGTTATATAGGACAATAGATTCACAGCAGCAGCTAAAACTAATAGCTTTATTCTCATTCTTAAACACTTTAATTCAAATAAAAATATTAGTCATAAGTATACCGAATTTTAATTAAATCAACTCCTACATTTTAATTACCTAGAGCTTAGAATCGATCTGTCCCAATTTTGGTATACACCTCCAATTGGTTCAAATAGTGGGTATGCGTATCGCTATGAGCCGTGTTATATCGTCTCATATCACATGGCTAAGAACCAATAAGATTGCAGGAACTTTCTCAAGTGTTTAAGAATCACAAATATAATATTATTAGAGTTAGAAAATAAATCAAGTTGATGAAAGCCATTAGTACTCGATCTATATGTTACTAATTACGCTATATCCTCCTACAGTTTATTTGCTTCATCTAGTTTGGAATCATGTGTGTGCCAAGCTAATTAACAAGACAGTTTTTTCTTTGCCCCCCCCCTCCCTTCAGGATCAAATATTACAGAAAATCTACTATTTTGGCTGAAAATCACCATTTTGGATGAAAATCACCTTATTTTGAAGGAAAATTTCCCTATTTTGGTCGAAAAGCACCAAGTATACCAAGTAAGTACATGCACCTCATAGGCAACCAACCCAAAGGGATATCTCTTTCATATTCAATGAATTTGATAGAATGTTATGCATTTTCTGGAATTGATTGGAATTAATTTTTTCTACAAAATACTGAACTTTTGCAGCCTTTATATTGGCAATATAAATAGTCACGCAATAACATACAGCATCTATATCTGTATATATGATAACTGAAATCAGTTGGAAAACATTCAATCAAAATTTGAAACTGAGCTATTGTATATTGCACTATAACGGATAAAATGGCACATTAATAAAGTTTGTTCAGCTTATATAAGGCGGAAAAAATAAAAGACTCATAACATTGTGTATTGATATAGAATGGCATGTATGCAGTTGGTAGTTTGTAATGTGTGACTGGCGCACGCTTCTGTGAATTTACGCAAGTGTGAGTTGGGACTTTATTGATGCGCACCCCGCACAGTAACAAAAGCCAAATAATTTCAGCCTTATATAGCCGAACAATGAGCTTATGAGGCAAAGTAAACCATTGGGCTATTATATTTGATATCCATACACCCCCTATGGAAGATGTGACCTTAATTTCCTACACAGGGGGTACACATTTCAAATGGAGTCACCCATTCAGGTAACCATATTTGAAATTCACACTCCCTGTGTGTAAGATTAAGGTCATGTCTTCCATAGGGGGTGTATGGATATAAACTGGAATAGCTAGCTCAATTTAGGTAACACACAAACATGTTATCTATTTACCTACTTGTCTGATAATATAGGCGTCTAAATGTGGCAGTATCAGGGCTGTCAACATTTTGGAATTGCCTGGCGTGAGACAGAGGCGTACCGGGATTTGCCGACTTCAATGTTCATTTTGACCCATGCTTATTTGAGCCACGGCGCTCGAGAATGTGAAAAGCGGGGGGGGGTATGAACAACTATTTATTCATGGCGATCGTGAGATTTTACTCAATATTCAGCTTTTTGCGTGAGATTTACTTTTAGGCGTGAGATTATACTACCTTGGCGTGAGACCGTGAGAAAGTGACCCAATGCGTGAGACTCACGTCCAATGCGTGAGAGTTGACAGCCCTGCAGTATGTTGTAGAAGAGGAAAAATAGTCCACCTCCTGCTTATGGTGACCAAAAAGATCATGGGGCTTTGATGTCCCTCCCAAGACACACAATCACATTTCATCTTCTATTGGGTCAACATTTGCTGGGCATATTGTAATGAACAATTTTATTATGGCTGACAAACCCAGCCACTTTACTAAAACTTGATCAAAGCTTTAAGGCAATACAAAGCTGCAAACAGATAGTCAGTTACTTTAACTATAACTTTACAGGCAGACATACCATCCAGCCTGACCAGCCTCATGGGTCTTGGAGAGTGTAAGTGAAAACAAAGTTAACTGTGAGCTTATTTTCTTGAATTTATCCAACGATACAGCAATCTACTCTAACACCACTAACAATTACGTCACCACCATCTTTCTTATACTTTTCAATATATACATAATTTCTCATAGACATCATATAGCATTGTACAAAAGAAGAGCTCAGAAGATCAAGTAAAGGAAAGGCACAAATGAAATACTCAAGGGTTTGTAGGTTTATGTTTGTTTGTTTGCTAATGTTGCTCATCCTACATGTAATAGCTTTAGTTTCATTCTTGGGTATTTTATACAAATTTCAATACATAATTAGTAAATAGTAGTCTTAAAAAGTACACAACTAGGATTCTAAAAAGTTTTAAAAAATACCATTATAGATTATAATAATAATCTAAAAAAGAAACATTTCTATAGATGGAAGATTATGAATTAATTAATATCTATCACCTTCAGAGTTTGAAGGGTATAAACTTGGTCAAAGAAGTTGGTCATACAAGCTGCTTCTAGTCAAACGACAAAATTAATTGGCGATTTCTGGATTGTTTTCACACATGAGAAAGAAACCCCAAACAAACAATAGATCAGGTGCAAAAACTTCCATTGTTAATAACTGAAAATATATCTAGTTATTGCACCATGTATGTATTATTACACAATAGAAAGTGATGGGGGTAGATCCACAGCAGCTGAAAGGAGTATCCCATCATGCATTGCAGTATACGCTTGCTCCATAGCAAATGTATACAAAATATTAACAAGAGCCGCTTAGATATTGAGAGCTATTGATAGATTCACAATACTCTATGGGTGATATTTTTTCAAACAAAAGTCTAAGCTTCCCTGATTTAAGAGAGTAATTGAACGTTGAAGTGTGGAATTTTGTGTACATTTTCTATGGCACAATCAGATATATAATGGTACCGCAAAGCATAATGGGATACTCCCTTCAGCTGCTGTGGGGTAGAGCTATACTAACAATGAAAACTTTTGTCTCTGATCCGTACTCAAATTACACAGTATTAATTAATATCTGGATAGGCTAAATAATAAGGCAAAGATTTTGTGTTAGGGATAAGTCAAAAAAACAGAAAATCGTAATCGCTGTTTATCACACTGAAGTGTTATAAAACAACACATTTCTGTTTTTCTGAAAGTACAGTCCAATAATATCATCAGAGCAGACATAAATAAAGTAAGCATATTGGTCACAACTTTATGGTCAATGGCATTAGACAGAATACACAGTCACAACATGATGGTCACTCCATGGAATACATACATTACCAGTTGTCAGTGACCATTGGCCTGGGATGTATTAGTCACCTGCGGAATAGGAATACTGTTATTGGCTTCCGGAGTCTGTGCCTGCGATGTCTCGTTCACATGCTGAATACCGGCACAATAATGAAGCATTAGCATGGCAAGAGTTTGCATGCGCTCCTCACTTCGGGTTAGCCGGTCTTCTAAAGCTGCTTTCTCACGAGGGCGCTTTGCTCCTTGGACATCTTGGGCGAGCTGCAGCTGTCTGTCGGCTTCGGCATCTATCTCTTTCTGGAGTTTGTTTACCTGAGTGCAAGGTGAAAGAATGTAAAACAAGAATTATGTAACATTGGCATTGAAACTATACTATGATTCATTCATTTTAAAATAGAAACACCTTCATACTATCAGGCCTTGTCTTTTGAGTGAGAGTGATCACTCGCCATCACTTGCCTAAAATCAGGAAAGTTGAAAAAGCACTTTCCTGCTAAAATGAAGCTGAGGAGAGCTTTTTATCACTCGCCTACATTTGGTGTAATACTAATACAAGTGATTAAAATCACTCGCCTACAGCTCACCTGACAAGTTTTGAGGAAAATGATTTGTCAATCGCCAGCAATTTTCGAAAAGACAAGGCCTGTTTAACTATACACCATCATTTCTTTTTTAAACCAAGATTTTTGTCGACTTTTTTTTACAGAAATGTCAGATTCAGCAGTCAATCAATTTATATCAATAATTCTATTTTGCCAAGTTGCATTTTGTCCACATTGCTGTTTGGGCCCAATCATTTGTTTTTGTTTCCAATTATTCATTCTACTATATATACAATGGACTTGTTGGTTGAAAACATTTGACAAGATGAGAGTGTGCATTTTTTTTGCATGTATCTTCAAATGCCTTTCCAATGTGTCCAACAACACTATAGTTTGATCAGCTCGTAATAGGCGGAAAATGTTAGGCTTTTACCACTACGCTGAAAAGTAGACCGTTAAGAGTGCTATTAGTTGACCTGACTGGTCTTTATTTTGTGTGTTAAAGTTAGTAGACAACGTATAGGACTTGAATTAATAATTAGTGATGCTTCTGGCAAGATGTCACAAGACAATTCTCAAAATAACATATTTTGATATTAATCCGCAATGTTATAAGGCCCGCCGATTACGAGCTGATCAAAGTATATACGCTTATTCTTCAGATAATAATCGGTAACTCTTTGCAAATTACTACTCAAATGTGTGCCTATACATTCATTATATAGTTAGAACAAATAAATTTCACATGTTCTCATTGGAGTCATTCTCTCCAAATTAACAGCAAAGTCTTATTATGAAGCAAAACTTTTGAGTCATTTCCCCCCCCAAATTAACAGCAAAGTCTTATTATGAAGCAAAACTTTTGAGTCATCCCCCCCCACCCAAAATAACAGCAAAGTCTTATAATGAAGCAAAAAATTTATGACAAACTTATGAATGTGTATGCCTTGGTCTATCAGATTAGATTACAGATTGTATGATTGCATATATGTACTGTATGTTATACATTTACACGTAAGAGATCTCTGTAATACATTTTGTACTTAAATCTAGTTGTCTTTTTATGTATGGTAATTGTTTCCATGTATTTTGTTGGATTAATGTGTAAAAAGGATGCATTGTTTCTCTGACTTAGGTGCATCACCTCCATCATTGCATTTTGTAGTTTAATATTGGAAATGAGGTTATCTTGTAAGTTATCTGTTTTGTCATTTTGTTTGATTAAAAAAACCCACTTTTACTTAATTTTATTTTGAATGTCAGTCTTCCCGCTAAATTGTGGGAATTGCCTGCCAGCTGCCTTCTGCAAAAGGTTATAAATAAATAAAATAAAATAAAATAAACAAATCTTGAAACATTAATACCATTTTACTTGATCGGGTAACAACATTACAACACACTCTTCACAGTCGTTATACCTTTGCAACCAATTAAACCATCAATCTAACTCCAATTTTCTACTAGGTTTTGACGAAAGTAGATTAGAGGCTGATTATTTCCTGGCAAGTTTGACGGGAACATGTTTTTGGCTTATGCCATCTCACAGTTGTTGCGCATCCCCTCAAAGAAGTAGGAGCACTTACATGGGCCCCTAGCTGAATACCTTGTTGGAATATATTTCAAAGCCTTCTGAATAATTCTGAGTTGTCAGTCATAATACAGCAATATGGCTATTCCAGTTGAAATCCATACACCCCCTATGGAAGACATGACCTTAATAGTCCATACAGGGAGTGTGAATTTCAAACGGGGTTACCTAAATGGGTGACTCAATCTGAAATCTATTAGACCCCCTGTGTAGGAGATTAAGGTCATGTCTTCCACAGGGGGTGTATGGATTTGAACTCAAACAGCCCATTGTGGGTTATATATCACACTTATGCTGGAGGAATCAGTCCATACAAAATTGTGCACATAAACATGAGTATGGCGAGTGTTTTCTTCCATTCCTGTATAGGCTTGTTTGGTCAAATGCAATACACACACCATACACTAGGATCCACAACATGCTCATCTATCACCGGCACAGTTCTTTAATCCCAATACATTTGTACATACATTGAATGACCTTTGAAAATTTGCGTACAAAAACTCATACTCTGCAAGTTGAGGTCAAATATTGCACTATGATTGTTTAATTAAGGTTAGAGAACTATGTCAATGGGATGAGGTTATTGTGCTCCACAGTGTTACATCAGAGCTCATGATGTTTTAAAAGCAGGAAATGAATGCACAGATGAAAACAACACTTGTTGAAATTACATGCATTTATAGCTCTCAATGTAGTGTTCGTTTGCTGCAAATCCACCGTCCTAATGCTCTGTGTGCTGCCAGGCTTCAACATAAAAGGCCAAGTTTTGAGATATTATCTCAAAATATTAAGCGCTATCTCAGGAACCACTGAACCTATAGTGTGCTTGTTTGTACTCATTTTAATGCACTTTTTATGCTGATTCCAAATATGGTCATGCAAAAGTAAAATTTTAAAATGCTTGAGTTTTTAAAGAGAATATAGAACTTGTCATCTGCAGCCGACACCTGTGTGGAGAATATTAAACAGACGTAAAGCCAGTATCGTAATTTTTCAAAGTTCCGGTATGCACCATTGATCAGGACTGCATCTAGTATTTGTATGGAATGAGGATTCTCTCATATTCACGAGGGCTGTTTGTTCTACTGTGTTCTACTGTGTTCCTTTGCAATGATGTGAAAGACATGAAATTAAGACAGTGCTTTGAAACCAGCCAATTGCAATTGTGTATAGGATATCAGAAATGTCACACTCAATGCAGTAAAAAGCTCTGAACAATTGAGAACATAGATCAAAAATGAGGAAAATTACTTTTTAAAGCTAAAAACAGCACAAAAACAGTGTAAAAACACCATAAACGGGTTGAAAATTTTTAAAAAAAAACATACATTTTGGCAACAACAAAAAGTGAAAATCAGCTGAAAAGAGGATCTCGCACATCCATGTAAAAAAAAGGTGTATGTCATATTTTAAATGCACGGAATATTGAAAAAAATCATTTTCACTCTTGAATTGTTCAAGTCACAATAAAATGTTATCCTCTGCAAACCTAGCAACAAATGAGATCTTATACCCTTAACTATTAACTGCCACTAATGTAGGATTGATGTTTTAATATAGGAAGCCTAAGCCTGAATATATAAGCATGATAACAACAGTGTGTTGGCGTGGATGACACCTGTCACTTAGAAATATCAAGTTGGCCTCATCATCATTCTCAATCATCTCTCTAATAAGTGTGAATAAAAGGTCATCAATCACCTAGACCACTGATATCAAAGTGTTATCATAGTATCAGTAAAGGCTCCTGGGTGATGCATGCTCTCTCTTCCTTCATATTCATCCTAAAACTCATCAAATTGTGTGCATAAAACAAGGCTAATCAGTAATACTGGTATAATTTTGTCCAAAGGGTGATTTAGTTCTTAATTGGGTCAAATTTCTTCGAGTCAAAGTGAGTTTCCTAAAGTACAATATCAATGCATGACCATTAAGGATTCATAACCTCGTGAATAAATTTGATGATTGCATTCCAATCATATCTTATTATTTGTAAACATGTGAACGCGTCTGTGTATTTAAAAGTTGTGATTGGCTTTTAAACACATCTTGTTTTATGAATACCCTAAAAAACAGATGCAAAGTCATTATCCCAGAGAGTGAAATCACTCTTTGGGATAAGAGTCTAATGGAAAACCTATGAGTATGAGTCAAATAATACTCTCAGCTTTGGGTTAATGACATTATTCAGTATTCACCGCTGGGCTATTGACCATTTGGATTGGATATGAATAACATATCTACACTCACTGTGTTGACATGATATGATGATGCTGAAAATTAATTGGTCAGTGACTCTGTAGCTGGCATTAAAGCCATAATGTACGATCTTTTAATAGGAATTTGGTTAATTTTATTCAAGCATGATTTTTTTTCATATTTGTAATGTTTACACATGTCCCAACTTACACTTACACTTGAATCAGCCAAAGTTGTTGTGTGTGTATATAATACGAGAACAGAGCAATTTTTTTGAATGTCAACGTAATATGGCATTAAATCCCCCATAAAGCTCCAATTCAGCGGCCATGATAGTAAGTGTATCCTCTTTAATTTTACCTTATTATTTCAGGTTAAAATGGACAGAAAACATTCCTGTCAGTAATATTATTTCAACACTTTTGGAAAAGAATTAACAACAAAATTTGACTAAGTGAACATTTTATAATTCAAACAATGGGCACTGGTAAATGTATGCAAATTTTATGCAATAATTTAGGTGCATCTTTTATTTGTGATAGTACCATTTGAAGGTGCTACAACTTAAAATGTTAAATCAGTTTTATGCTTATAGCCAAAATAATACACATTCTTATTTTTCTACTTAAACAGGTATGATCCAATTTGTTTATGTTCTGTTTTCTATCTTACATTCAGGCCTACCATTAAACAAATTTTGATAAAATTATTCCAGCGGTTTTCATATGAGACGCTAAAACGTGTATAACAATGCTCCATGGGATAATTCTTCCAGTTGTGGTTACCACAATTCACCACAATTTTGTTCACACTATCTAAACGAAAAAATTTCCTGGGCATTAATTTTACTGGGGTAATGCAAAAAATAATAATTATGAGCTTTCTTCTGATACAAACATATATAAGATTTGATAAAGAAAAATGGGGGACAAGGCTGTTGTTTGGGTCACACCCCTTTAAAATTGTCAAAAATTAAATGCAAAATACCTGAATGGTTAAGAAACTTAAGGTGTGATGTGCAGGCACCATGCAACTATAAGTGTCAGTATGCCAAGGCACAATATGACAAGTATACAGCCAAGTGGGCCCGTTACCTCAGGAGGTTGGTTCAAACTATTTATATCCAATAATGGAGGAGATAGATATCCTCCTTGCGGAATAAGGATGGTTTTTGTTGCGCCACTTTTAATTGTTTTTGGGTCACACCCATCTGCGCTAAGTTAAGTATGGTCTTGTGTATCTCACAGTCCCTAATGGTCCTACTAGTTTTATGTTATAATAATCATTTGTTTCAATTGACCTTTTCGGTAAATCCCATAAGCCTTAGCGAGTAAACCTGAGATGTTGTCATTTGACGTCTGCAAAGCGTCATGCCGATGTGCGCATCGTTTAGCGAACATACTTACTGTGCATTAAAAGTCGGTGTGACGTCAAATGATGACATCACTGCTGTACTCGCAAAGGCTTAAGGGATTTACCGAAAAGGTCAATTGGCAAAGATAGTCACTTCATCTATTAATATGGTTCCATTACAATTAAATACAATAAGGATGTGTGTTTGATTAATTTTGCAAGGTGTCAAATGTCACAAAAAACAACAACTTGCCCATATTCAGCGAAGATCAATTTTTTTGATTTTTTTTCCTTCATGGAATGTAATACTGTGACCAAAGTTGCCCCAAAGGCGGGGTAACTTTGGTCAGGTCATTTTAACCCCTAGGGCACCCTTACAAAATTATTTAAAATCTTTTTCAACTTCAAGGTGTAGAAGGGAACCCTAATGTCACAAAAAAGAGTTAATTAGAAATATAATTGGTTTTGTTTGGGAGCAGTGGTTTAAAAACTCTGAAAAGTGCCCAAAGTTACCCCATTTTACGGTAATTTGTGTAGAGAGAGGAATTGGTTTTGGGCTGTGTATTTAGAATCGGGGGTGAAGGACTATGGCATATTTTGGTAGGCTATTATGTAATTATGTATCGTTCCATTATCCAGGCGGACCGAACCGAGACTGTGGGACAGTCTCTGAACAGCCACATGCAATCCATAAGTAGTCTGAAAACAAAAATATCATGACCTTTTCTATCAAGATGCGAAAAAATTTCACCACTTTCGGTTAATCTCATTCATATTTAATGACTGCCAACTTGAAGATGGGAATTCACACACATTATTTTTGGTACTGTGTCACATTGTGACGTGTCATTTGCACAGAGGAAGAGACATTTATAAAGAAATAAGCTAAGACAAAAAAGAAAAAGACAGCAAAATAGAGAGGGGAGGGAGAGAGAGTGCCCTTTTCAAGTTGAAAGATGGAAAGAGAGAGATTTTTTTTATCTAGAGTCTGCTTTTATTAATTCTTCGAATTTTGCCTGTAAACAATCTACTTCAACACATTTGGGCATTAATTATTTAAAGTCTTGAAAATGTAGCGTAAGTCATGTGTTTCCCTAGGTGATTTATCAGACTTAAATCTATTAGAATGCATACAGTATACACTCCCAGATCCTAAACTTTTGAATAAGGCTCTCACCAATTCGATAAAGAATAATTATAATCTGCGGAGGGCTTGGGCAATTTGT
Source organism: Amphiura filiformis (assembly GCF_039555335.1). Lineage (NCBI taxonomy): Eukaryota > Metazoa > Echinodermata > Ophiuroidea > Amphilepidida > Amphiuridae > Amphiura > Amphiura filiformis. The sequence goes on along the minus strand of NC_092636.1, from coordinate 37,884,984 downwards.
TTAATTGTAATTATGACCTCTTGAGGTGATACGGTTTCCCAAATTTGCTCTAATCCTTAAACAATGATCCAATGTAGAACACTTTATTCAGATCATCTTTCTCTGATATGAAAAGGGTCGTCATTAAAGGGACATTCAAAGATTTGTGTTGAACACAAACATATTTAGGCCTTTTTTGTACTTCTTAGCTGATTTTGTCAAAGTTTTCCCCCCTTGAAGTTGTTTTACCCCCTTGCCCCTTCTGAAAACTCTTGGCTACACCACTGTATGGGATCACAATTGTAATACCTTTTATTTTGTATAGGAAAAGAAAGTGCTTGCAACTTATTTTAGTAATATTTATGAGCTGGTGAAAAACATTGTATATTTTTATTTTCACAGCACATGGTATTTATTTAGTCAAAATAATATGTTGATTGTAACTTTCAATTATCAATTCCTGTTAAATTAGGAATGCACCACATACTAAACAAATCAGTCAACCAACCTCACATGCAACAGTTGTTGACTGTTTTTATCTATGCCCGTGGAACGGTGGCATAGATATTGTCTTTGTTCTGTTTAGTCTTCTCCTTCTCCTTCTTCTTCTTCTTCTTCTTCTTCTCAAGATCACTTTTTACACCACTCTAGCTCAAGAACCAAAGCAGCCTCTGGGCCCAAACTTGGTATACTGATGGCCCATGGCCCTTAGCATCATCCTAGAGTACCTCGACCCCAGAGGTCAAAGGTCATGGGCTACAGGGGGCAATATGTGTAAAATTTCAAACAGCTCTAGCTCAAGAACTACAGCGCCCTCAGGGTTCATACTTAGTATAATGATGGCCCATGACCTCTAGAAGTAACTTATGGTAGCCACGACCCCAGAGGTCAAAGGTCACAGGCTACAGGGAGCAATATGTGTAATTTTTAAAACGCTTTAGCTAAAGAACTATAGCACCCTCAGGGTTCATGCTTGGTACAATGATGGCCCATGACCCTTAGATATTTCCTGAATTAACATCGACCCCAGAGGTCAAAGGTCATGGGCTACAGGGAGCAATATGTGTAAAATTTCAAACAGCTCTAGCTCAAGAACTACAGCGCCCTCAGGGTTCATACTTGGTACAATGATGGCCCATGACCCTAGATGTATTCTATGGTAGCCACAACCCCAGAGGTCAAAGTTCAAAGGCTTTAAATAGCAAACTAGGTACAACCTGTTAACACAGTGTAACGCAATAGGTAGCGTTTTGTTAGCTACCTGTGTTTGCAATGATAACGGCCCGAATCGTACGTCAAGGAAATTGATCACTTAACAAAAATATCCTTAAAAGGGAATGTGTAGGCATTTTGATATTGGTATTGGTGCCTTGGACCACCTCAAAAGGCTGTCATTGTGGGACATGGAGTATGGTTGGTTAATGGGTGTTAGGAGGGTTAAGGGTTGTCACGGTTTGTAAGGGGGTGACCAAGGGGGTGGTCACCAGTTTTTTTAGATTTGGCGCCCAATTGGGCGCTTTTTTAAATATTTTAAGTGCTATGAGGATGATTCTTATATCAATTAAAGCTTATAAAAAGGACTTCCATATAATGGTCACCAACTTTTGGTTTGGCGCCCAATTGGTATTTTATATTAAGGTGCAATGGGGATAATACTTATATCAATTAAAGTTTATAACAAGGGCTTCCACATGGTGGTCACCAACTTTTGGATGTGGCGCCCAATTGGGCGCTTTTTAATTTTAGGTGCTATGAGGATGATTGATACTTATATCAATTAAAGTTTATAACAAGGGCTTTCACATGTTGGTCAGTAACTTTTGCATTGGGAGTGCTTGGTTAAGGGGTGGGGTCACGGGCATAGATATTCGTGTTTGCTCAAACACAAGTGGTTTCTAGTTGTGTTTCTTTCTCTTCATTGGGAGCTAAAACTACCCCAGACAGCTTCATCTCATGAATACTCTAAATAACAATCACTGAACATTTGTTCTACCAGGGCTATGAAATCCACGGTATCATGGTACGGCGTTCCCAGAAAAAAAAATCAACACAGGAAAAATATTTTAAAACATCTTAAATCTTTAATACTATTTTCCTGCAGCTCTGAAAATATTCTGTGAACACTATCACTTGTAAAATATTTTTCTGCGAACTTTGTGATTAAATTGAAATAAAACTTGAGCACCAGTGACAGGAATGTTATGTAAACAAAAACAGATTTTAATTTTGTATGTGTTCTACAAGGCGTTTTAAGTATACAGAAATACTGTCTGATACTCCTAAACCATCCTCCCTATGAGTATTGTGACCCATTCCTGAGCCATTAGGCCAGTGTGGTCTTTGCAGCCATGGGGAGGGGGGGTTAAATCCCAAAATAAGCCTCTGATCTCCAATAAGCCTCTAACCACCCCATTTGCCCTTGTTTTGTATGTTTTCCAATTTTTGACCCTTATTGACAATTTCAACCCCCCATACATTTTTTCGAAGACCACACAGCATTAGCTAATGACCCTCCTCTACGGGCAGGCTTTCACACCTTTCAAGTTGGCCAGGGTGTTTTGTGTTTTTTTGGGTTTTTTCAGATGTCTGACAATAAATGGCTAATTTTACATGCATACAGGAAAAGGGAAAAAATCTCCAAAATGCCAAATCTGGGTCAGATGGGCCCCAGGATGGGCTCATAGAACAGGTTTCTTTTTCTTTGTTGTTTTAAAATGCACCATATTATTATTATAAAGGACCATCACTCAAAGACACTGCTCAAATATACATTTTATTTGACAAATAAACTAAAGCAAACAAAAAAAAAAAAAGTGAATGGGAATTTCATGTATGAATGAGTAATGGTATATGTCTGACAAAAAGTCATCCACGACTCCAGGCTACATCATGAAATATTCACCAATTTCTTCCGTCGGTCCTCCGCTGGCCAAGACATATGGGATGTTACTCTCTTCCCTGCTCAGAGTAGATCCCTAAAATTAGGCAACAAGGCAGCACACACCGAACCATAGAAGGGTCATGAATAATAAATGGCATGCAAAACTCTGCTGAAATTGAGATCTGAATTATACAGCACGTCAACGGCCCCGCTGCCATCGCGAGATGACAGCACAATCGAGTGTGGAGAATTTATTTTTCAATCAGTCATGCGCCGGTGAGGCCCTGGTGCACATGGTACGATTCACATGGTTACTGACTCATCTTACTGCCCTCAATAGAACATTTATGTGGATATGGTTAATTGCTAGTCGTAATTTATTTACTAGATTGAGTGGGAGATGGGAGTAATTTGGCTACTCCAGTTAAAATACATACACCCTCTGTAGAAGATATGATCTTAATATCCCACACAGGGAGTGTAAATTTCAAATGGGGTTACATGAATGGGTGACTCCATTTGAAATCAACACCCCCCGTGTGGGAGATTAAGGTCATGTCTTTCATAGGGGGTGTATGGATTTTGGATGGAATAGCCCATTATGATTTGGCTCTGATGTGTTAACTTTGCTCTCCTTCAACTGGTCAGGTGCCATGCTACCCAAATAAGAAGAAAGTGGCAGAAGGAAACAAAAGGGATGAGGAAGGAAACGATGTGGGAAGACTTTCAATTTGTAAATTAAAAAGGATAAACACCATGCAGAGGTGTGAGATTTACTAATACTGGAAGAAGAAATTGGTTGAAGAAAAGGATGAACAAATAGAAGTAAACAATGTAGACTTTCATTTTAAACAACATTTAACCCCTTATCATGTTTATGCTGACAGTAGTTATGTTTATTTTCGACTTTAAACTTGTGTGTGGTGAAGGGAACGATATAATAGCAAAGCGGCTTGGTATCAATTGCCATAGTCTGTATGTTTAGTGATTCTTTCCAGCAAATATAGTTTGACCAACTCGTAATCAGTTAGAATTGTTAGATTTCTACCACTACGCCGAAAAGTAGACCATGTTAAGAGTGATATAGTTGACCTGTTTGGTATGTATTGTGCATGTTAAATAAAGTAGACAGAGTATAGGACTTGAATTAATAATTTGTGAAATAACATATATTGATATTAATCCGCATGTTAAGTCCCACTGATTATGAGCTGATCAAAGTATAGCAACACATTTGAAATAATGTATAATGAAGGTCTAGTCCCCTCAAGACTTTTATATCATTATTTTATGTTTGCTTTCAATTTTCCTTCCGGAAAAAAAACATTAATTGAACACAGGTGTTGGAGCATAAGCAGGCCAGGTTATAGAAACCTGCATACTGCATAAAAACTCATGCATTAACAACATTATGTGACCCAAATAAGTGAGATGAGGACAATATTGTCAATTATAAGTCAATTATGACATTATTGTTTTTGGTTTTTTTCAACGTTCTTGTGCACTGGCCTACTCTGGGGAAAGATTAAAATTTGTTCATCCTATTAACCCAGAGAACTAAGTAAACTCATCCCAAAAAGAAAGTATCCAGTTTGATTTTATTCCATAAGTCACAGATGTGGCCTTAAATCAAAACCTACTAAAAGTATGTTACATATAAATTTTTTCCGCACAGTTTGATACCTCATTTGTTCAAATCAATGCAGAAATGATGACGAGTGACCATTTGAATGCAATCACCTCAATTTTAAAAGTTGCAGTAATTCCTATTGATTTGGTCCTGCTACTCAGTTATGGGTAGCGAAAGATCAAGGGCGCATCAGACTCACGTCTCACTAAGGGCATGCGCCGAAGACGTCTGACAGTCATTGATGCAGCAGGAGGACATACCAGATATTGCCTGTGAAGATTGAAGGGCAAAATATTAAGGAAGGAGTAAAAGAGTATCTGTATTCAATAAAACACACGAAGTGAAGTCAAATAGTCTTAGTTCATCTCTCTGTTATTGTGTACCTTTATAACGAATCTTCAGAAGAAGGAAAACCACATCAATTATGAATTACTGCAACTTTTAAAATTGAGGTCGTTGTATTTAAAAGGTCACTGTGTCATCAATTCTGCATTGATTTGGACAAATGAGGTATCAAACTGTGTGGAATAAATTTATCTGTAGCATACTTTTGGTAGGTCTTGATTTAAGACCCCATCTTTGACTTATGAACCAAAATCAAACTGGATACTTTCTTTTTGGGATGAGTTTATTATAATTTTCATACTTATGTGACTTCGTGTATTTATTATAAATATGCAGTTCTGATGCATTCCGCTAGGAATGCGACGAACACCATTCGAACCTAATACCTATAGATTTATATCTTCCGTTCTTCTCCAGCGTGCCTCTGTGGCTCAGTTGGTTAGAGCGTCGTGCTAGTATTACGAAGGTCGCCGGTTCGAATCCGGCCGGATGCACTGGTTTTTTTGTTGTTTTTTCAACGTTCTTGTGCACTGGCCTACTCTGGGGAAAGATTAAAATTTGTTCTTCAAATATATAATCTGTTCATCTGGAATTATTATTTTTGATAGATACAGTATCACATCTCATCCAAGAAGCATCATCAGGTTGACTGATCTAGCCTGAATCCTTCTGGCCTCTAATGGCGGCGCCTTTTTTTACCCACAATCCTTCACGTTGCCTTATTCGAGGCCTGAATTCTTTTGGTGTAAAAAAGAGGAGCGGTTCAAGACGGAATTCCGTCTTGAAATAATGAATAATTAATTAGCTGGAGCCTGGAGGGTCATGCGCAGTAGGTCAACACAGGGTTTTAGTCTCCTCCTCCGCCGGTAATAATTGAGTGGGTGGGATCAAACCGGCAGGGAGGAGACTATCATGACGAATTTGCTGTCTACCGTAGATAGCCGATAATTACAAGTAATTTTCATAGGCCTATGTATAAAATAAAAAAAGAACCCAAAATGCCCGTATCGTGGAGATATATTGTTTATGATTTATAAATTATTATATAATAAATATGCTCTTGAAATAAATATAAATATGGCATGATTTTCTAAATATTAGGCAATCATCATGAGAAATTAAAATATGCCCCTGGGCTGAATAGCTCTCATTTTTCTTCGGAAGTGGGAGGGTCCCACATATTCCAAAAGTCGGCGTCAATAAAATTGCGACCCCTTCCCTATTTCGGCAACAAAGATTTTATGACCCCCATAAACAGGCTCAAAATTGTATTAAAATCCGTCTTTTAAAATAAAATAAACACACTATCTGTGGTCAACTTGTGACTCCCTACATTTTGGGCATCAACAATTTTATGACCCCCCTTTTTCTCCCAAAAAATTATGACCCCCCCATATTTGGGACCCCACGTCCGAAGAAATTGATAGCCCCTGAATGACTGCACTAACCATTTTGATATGTCCAGTGGGGGGGGGGGGGCAGGATTTTTTGGGGGGGGGGCATAAAAATGAGGGGGGGGGGAAATCAAAGATGAAAAACATTTGCCTAAATTTTCTCAGTATAGTCAGTAGCCAAAATGTTTGAAATTCAGTCTCCAAATTTTTGTTCAAGAAAACAAATTAAGACAATTCAGTTGCGTTAAATTTGGTCAAAATATTTGGTAGGCCTATATCCAAATTTCTTTTTAAAAAAATGGTTTTGATTGGTCAAATTCTCTGCAGCACCCCCACAAATGGCCATTTTCCCCTCATCACACAAAACATTTTTCCCCTAGCAATTTTACAAATTTGTAGGTTTTTTCATGTTCCATAAAGAAACCCTCAACCATTAATTTATTGATCAGTCCTTACACCAGAAAACAAACACATAGATACATGTAAATTTGTATTATTATTCATTGTCATTTTATTTTTCTAAGACATGACTAACATAGTGCAAAAACACAGAGTAGTCCAACATGCAGTCAGTGTATGATTCAAAAAAAAATACATGATTAAACAAGTCTTACATTTTATAATAAAAACATTATTTAAAATTAGAACATTTTACTGGCAGTGTCAAAACTGTATTATTTTGAATAGGCATACTTAACATTAAACATATTTTTTAAAGGAATATCAACATTGAATAATAGGCCATGCCATTTAATAGTTTGTCTCAAAGAACAGTTTGTCCTTACAAGAATCATAATAAAGCAGCCAGCTTATAAATTACATTGTGGTACAATGTAGGTAGTCAAACAGGAAATAGCAACATTCAAAGCATTGTACAATGTAGGCTACACTTCACATTCTTAAAATTAGGTAAAAAAGGTAGAATAGCCTATTCATAAAATTTTTAAGAAATATAAATTCCAAACAAAATATATATGATCTTTCAGCCCCAATATTTCACAGGGACAATGAGAAAAATATGAACTTAGGGGCTGTGCAATAATTATGAGCCCTGGGGAGGGTAAAATTGGGGGAGGGGGGGACAAGAATTTTTTGGTGAGCCGAAAGCGGGGGCAAGCACTTTTGACAAGCCAAGAGGGGGCTATGCGATTTTTGGCACACATTCATGGGGCGCCTTTTAATAAAACGCTCTAAAAAGGCTTAGGAAAACAGTACGAAAACGCTTAAATATGCAAATTTTTAAACCATTTAAAGTTTGCAAATTGGGATCCCAAAAAGCGATTTTTGGCGGGCCGAGAGGGGGGGGGCAAGCGATTTTTGGCGAGCCGTTTGGAAATTTTACCCCGGGGGGGCTCATAATTATTGCACAGCCCCTTACAATGTACAAATCTCCATTTTGATGGAGAAAAGTGGAGATGAGGCTGTTGAGTTTACCATTCTCCTTTATTTCTCAGGACTAGAGGAGCAGATGAGAATTTTAAAACAATTTAAACCATTTTAATTTTACAAAGATGAAAAACATTGGTTTGAACACCCTATAGGGCCTACTTTGATATAAAATTGGATCAATTGAGCCCAAATTTATTGGTCTCGCTATGAGTTTAAAAAAATACTGATACTCGACAACGTCTCGTTCAATATTTTAAAACTCATCGCGAGACCAATAAATATTGGGTGTAAAGCATCCAATTTTATCATTATTATGTTTTTAGATCCAATATTTTCACACACTTGGATTCATCAAAACATAATATTGACTGGCATTGATCCCCAATTTTATTTAGTTAAAACCCTATATTATTGAAAAGTGCATTCTTAATTTCCAAATTTTGATTTCATTTTCACTATCTACAATTACGCCCCAAAAAATTGATAGCTTGTCCATAGATCACTTTCAGAAGTTGGGTCAGTGGGACTCGGAAGTTTTGTTTAAAAAGTACATATACCGTATTCGTCCGAGTATTAGTACCATGTTTGATGAGTAAACCCCCAATTGGGATTTTACTTTGGATTTGTAGTGTCCCTGGACCTAGAGCTGAATGCTGGGATCATTCATGGTTGACTTTGTAAAAACAATAATAATAATAACATGATTTCAAAATGCATTGGATTTGTATCAATTTTGAAACCATTAATAGACCATGACATCATTGACATGAATACAAATTATAACTTTACTTCTTTACATATTTAAGACACAAAACGTTATTTTTTAAAGTCAACCATGAATGATTCTAGCATTTGGCTCTAGGTCCAGGGACACTCCAATCCGGAAAAAATTTATTTTTATTTTGTAAAAATCAAAATTAAATTTTCAAAAAAAGAAAGAAAAAGTTCTACAGTCGGTCGGATGAGACGGTTGATCGGACGAGGACAAGCAAACAACTTTTTTTGCCTAAATATGAACACTATTAATGAAATTGCCCAACACTGCTGATTTACCAATAACATTGTCCAGTCCACAGGTACATTCACATAGTACATGCATGACCAACAACACTTCCATCTCTGCTAGAGCTGTAACAGAGTTATAGTCTGAATAGGCACATACATAGTTTATCAAGGTATGGGTGTGGAGTATCTGTAAACTTGATCAGGGTAAGGGTGTGGGCGTGTGGCCCAGGGTGCGATTGTGGTCAGTATTTCAAAATTATATGAGTTCCACTGTGGTAAAGTCCGGTGGTGGGTTTTTTTCTTTGTTGAAGGTGTATGTGGATTTGCCATGGCCGACGGGTACCTTTTCAGCTAATTTGGTACATATCTCATTCTCTTCTCTTGCTTTAGCTTCTTGCTGCAGGTGGTTCCTTTCAGTTCCAGCAGTACAAGTTCAAATTTCATCTGTAAAAAAAAATCAATCAAAAATATTTTTAATTTAATACATTTTTCTTACCAAGATTAAATTGAACAATTAATCTACCGAGCCCACAAAGTGGCATGGAAAGAAAACATATCTTGGGCCCGATTTAGTAGCTTGGGCCCCAGACTTAGTAGTTCAGGCCCCAACTTATTAACTTGGGCACGAGATAGTAACTTGGGCCCTCGCTTTGTAGCTTGGACCCCGACTTACTAAGTTGGGGCCTTGAGAGTTACTACGTCGGGGCACAAATTACTAAGTTGGGCCCTAAATTACTATTTCAGGGCCCTAAGTTTCTATCTTCAGGCCCCAAATTACTAAGTCAGGGCCCTGTGTTACTAAGCTGGGGCCTAAAGCTACTAAGTTAGGGCCCTGAATCTCCTGAGATTATTTTTTTCTTTCCTTGCCACTTCTGGAGCTCCATAACAACCTGGAATACTGCAATGCTAAATGATTCCATGAAATTTGAATTTTGATTTTGAATTATGCATACGGTACATATTAAGCCAGGGATTTTCGGGCGGGCTCGCGGGTACCCACCCGAAATTACGTTACTCGGGCAGGAAATACCCTGCCGGGTGCCCGAAATTCAAAAAAAAAAGATTTTTTTTTCCCGGTTTTGTAGTGTCCCAGGACCTAGACCTAAATGCTAGGATCATTCATGGGTGACCTAAAAAAAAAATTGCATGATTGTTTGTTTTTAATATAAAAATTGATAATTTGTATTCATGTCATACTCGATTAATGATATCAAAATGCATTCAAATTCAATAAACATCATGCAATTTTATTTGAGGTCAACCATGAATGATCCTAGGCCTAGGTCACTACAAAACCGAAAAATTAAATAACTTAAAAAAAAAAAAAAAAATTGGATTTTTTCTTTGTTGCAATTTCGGGTACCCGGTTACCCGCCCGAAAAATGCACTGGGTACCCGCCGCTATCCGGGCACAAAATTACCTGAAATGTTGAAATTCAGTAACCAATGTTCATTCTATGTGATCCAATTATGCATAATGCACTTACTTGTAAACGTTTCAGCAAACACTGTTGCCTTTGTCAACACTTGACGAGGAATGACATTTGATTGAATTATAATAAGAATAATTTGGTATATGATTTTACAGAGTCCTTCGATACCAGGGGTCAAAATTCATGGGGGGAAAAGGCAATTCTCCCCTCAATTCTCCCAAAATAGCCCCCATGGAAAAAAAATTGTCAATGGCAAAATACACACATGAGGGCTATTTTGATTGGAATCTGTCCCGAATCTGTCAAAAATAGCTATTCAAAAAAGTATTTTGAGGCCTGCCGGAACATACATTCATTTGCCTTAGACCGTGCGGCAGAAGCCGTCATGTAAAAACAATAAAAATTTATTAAACTCATTGTACGTACCAGATTTTTGATGATTCACAGTTGAGTTCTCCATACACCATGATTTGAAGTCACAATGACTCAACATCTCCAGAATGCAGTTGCTGTAACTGTCCAGTTCACTTCAAGTTGACATCACTGATTACAACCTAGTTGTGAAAATTCAAAAAATTAGATTTTAAAATTGAGCAACCTTTAATAAGAAAATTTCCTCCCTGTTTCAGGGTCAGAATTTTTCGCAAAGATTCTCGTATTAAACAGATTTACGTGAATCAAAGTTGATTCTTAAACGTTTGTAGTTTACACAGAAGATGATTTGCTGGAATGAAATGATTCCCGCAAATTTATTCTGCAAGAATCAATATTGATTCGCGCACTGTTCGGTTTTTATTTGGCGGAAATTATTCGGCTTTTGTTACTGCGCGCATCAAAGTCCTTCTCACGATTGCGTAAATTCAAGCGTGCACCAGGCCGGGCTGTCAACTCTCACGCACTGGCTGGGAGTCTCACGCATTTGGTCATTTTCTCACGGTCTCACGCCAAGGTTGTATAATCTCACACCTAGTAAATCTCACGCAAAGAGCTGTAAAATGAGTAAAATCTCATGCATCGTAAAAATAATTTGATGTCCTTACCCCCCAAAAAAAAAAAAAATCACACACACAATTTTCAAGCGGCAGTGTATTTGCAAAAAATAATTCCGCCCCAGTATGGAAGTGTCTCACGCTACAGTCTGTCCACATAAAAGTACAAACCAAATTTGTGGGATCGGGGGCCGATGCTTTGCGTCACACGCGAACGCGACGCATAAAGAGCATGGTGCAGCAGTTGGCGGCCAAAGAAGCATTGCACTGAAATAATTATTCTCATAGGCCTACCTCCAGTTTCCGAGGTCTATTTACTTAATACTTTGTACTTCTAGTGGACAGACTGTAGCAATTCCAAAGTTGACAGCCCTGGCGTGCACCGATCATTACGTAATGCACAACTAGCGTAAACATCATTTGCGCCCAGCCGCGTACAAGCCATTCTATATCATTACACGGCGTTATTTTTTTCGCCTTATATAAACCGAACAAACTTTAATTAATATATTTATTTTATTGCACCGTGGTAGGCATAGTTAGGAGTCTAGCCTAGCATGCCTAGCCTCCGAATACTATCAATCATGCTATCGTTTTGCTTTGAAATTCAGTCAATCATGAGTCTTGACACTGTTCTTACCCAGTAAAAGAGATGGCCTGTACAAAATGAAGAAATCATGCACATACTATGTATGTTTCAATGACACTTGAATACCATGCTTACCGTATTAAAATCCGAGGCAGTCGGTACTGTAGTTTGTACGGTGTGAATGCATGTCATCACTGTGGTGAGTGGCGACGGTCTTTCCTCCTCCAATCAAGGCAACTATTATGACTTGACGGGTGCAAATGGTCTCAATGTGTTGCAAATATAAAAGTGTTTCCCATGAATACTTTCAAAGACATATACATCATCGCAAAGTTCATTAAAAAGTGAAAATTTGAGAAATATGTAATGGCGATAACAACGGTAACTCCAAATTGATGGCAAAGAAGGTTTAAAACGGGGATTTGATCCGCTTATGAAAAAATGAAGATGCGTACGCGACGAGTGGATTTTAGCTGATTTTGTAGCTGGTTGTTACGCTACATACAGGGAACTTAAAAATAAACTGCCGAGTACTGGTTAAGCGTCAGATCAGGGCTCTGACTCTTGCTCTGAAGTGTTTATCAGATTTATGATTCCGCGTCCGCGCGCAATGACGTAATCAAAATCTACTAAATATTCAAATTTCACTGCTCCTGTTTTAGAACGTTGTTTGCTCCAGTCCTCAATACAGCACAGTGGAGCGGCCGTGCGTGAGTATTCGAGGACTGGAGGATCGAGTCTATGACTGATCAGGCACTGAACTATTGACCTGTGACACGGTAGGTATGACCGTGATGTCACAGATGAGTCACTGAGGTATTTTTTTGATTGCTGTGTCATCGGTCATTGAATATGCCTAATTACAGGGATGAGATTTTTCAGCTGATCAGCTTATTAATTCAGCTTTTATTACTATTCAAATTTATGCATTTTTTATTTATTTTCAGCCCAATTTGGGGTCTTTTTTGCCAATTTTATGCTGTTTTTCAGCTTTTTTTTGTTCTACTTCAGCTTTTTTCAAGCGAAGCCACTCTCATGCCTCTTATCCGTATCATAATAAAGACTTTTACTTTGATTTATTTCTGTATTGTTCGAGTACAAACAAAATATAATATAGTATATTAAATAATCAAATAACAAAATGCACAAACATGATAACATTCAAAATCCACATGCATCTGTATCTACCTTTGTAGGTAGTATCTCCACATACAAACAATATCACCTTGGACAAGTACATGTAAATGCAGGGTTTTTTGTTTTGAGGTAACTTATGTTAGATCATGAAGTATGTGTCTTTCTTGAGGTCAATTACAAGTTTACAAGCATAAACCGTCCCCACCGCGCCCACCCAAACACACACACATGTTTAAGGCCAGGCTATAATAGCCAGACATCTTGCAGGTTATTTTCCTCTACGACAGATGCAGTGGCTAATGTGACGCCAGCTTCTTCCGTAGCAGCTAATATATTTCCGCTGTCAACATTGTCAAGAAAAACAAAGCCTAAAATGAAAACTAATCAACTCGGCGGAGCAATGAAACACAGCATCTGGTGCAACTGTGCAAATGGCCCGCAAACACGACGGACTATAACCTGGTCTTCTTACAGCGAGACATGTTTACTTCAAATTGATATGCAAACTTGCACACATTCTTAGAGTTGCTTGTGGCACAACTTTGTGTGGCTACGGTAAAGCTAAAAAACCATGCACAAATCAAGTATTTATGAATTGTAAAGTTCATCATGCGATGACACATTTGCGACTGCAAACTTGTTGATGTGTTTGCACACACAGCATAAAGTGGGTCATTTGTTTATGCACACACTGTGAAGACGAATAAAAGCTGTTTAAAGCACACCTTCAGGTGCATATAGAAAAAACACACACAAATTAAATATTTATTTAGATCCTCATAATCTGATACAGTTGTTACTTGTTGATGGGGTAATTTAGGAGCTTTCATCAGTTAGGCCTAACAAAAATAATTGTTTATTTCCAGAAACATATGCTGGGAAACAAATGGGTCAGTAGGTAGAGAAAAAAAAACTGGGGAGAAATTATATTTGCTCAAGAAAGCCTTGATTGTGATTTTGGGATATATCAAACGTGAATCACAAAATTTGCTTTTTCTGCAATTTGAACCTCAGAGGTAGTCAAATTTTTCAGTTAATTCATGATTTCTGGTGGTTTAGTACTGAAGCACACAGTCAATCATGGATGACCAAATAAATTTTATTTTGTAAAAAATTTGATAAAATATTTTCAGTCGCAGAGTTTTTACTCGGTCAGATGAGAAACAAGAAATTATTTCTGTTAAGCCTAAGGAAGAAAACATGCATCTTCCAGCAAGACAAAGTCCACCTATCCCTGCGCATCAGAAAAATCAACAGACTTATCCACACTTTTTCACTATCAAAATGGAGATTTTGGTATCAGTAGAAGCCTATATTTTTCTCATTTACGGGTTAAAGACAGTTTTTTGGATTTTGTTAGCCAATATATCCAAGTGATTTAACCCATTTAATTGTTCACACTGATATTCAATGGGGCATTCAAATGAACATTTCTAGCTCTCACATTAAAATGCACCGACATATTAGTTAGTTCTACATGTAGTAAAGACACTCTGCACTATCCACAAGCAATCAACTGTCTATACTGAGAGCAAAGAGCCCAGCAGAGTTACACACCTCTTCTTGACTTAACTCCCACACAGTGGGTGTAGACTTCAAATGGAATCACCCATTGAGGTAGCTCTATTTCAAATACATACTCCCTGCGTGGAAAATTAAGGTCATGTCTTCCATTGGAAATGTATGGATTTCAACTGGAATAGCCCAACTGCAGAAGAATCGTCATGAGTAATTGACCTCAAATTCATGTCAAAGTTTGCCACCTTACATGCCATCACACCAACTTTATGATGCTTAGAGGAAGGTGTCATGCCCCATGACGTCATTTGGAGATTAATGACGTAACTTAATTAGGGTAAGGGGAAGTGTAGATTCATGAAGCAACCTGCAATTCTATTATCGAAACACTCACTATATGGCATAATAAAAATATAAGAACATTGCTAGTATTCAACGACATCATTTGGCATTATCAATAAAAAGTTACATCCAAATTAAACTTGTGGGAGAGGGGTTATTTGAAAAAGTAACCTCTATTTGCTATGCATTCCGTCTCCTTGGGACACCACACACACTCACAACGGGATTTACGAAGAAATTGTGTTGTTTTGTTTGATGTCATTTGGCAATAACATGAGAGGTGGCTGGCTAACTGAACTCCCTGTCAATTATACCACCATGTTATTCAATGAGGCTTAAAGACACATTAGTGGGATTTAACCTTAACACTTTCTATATTACTTCACGTTTATCTACAATCAAGCATAAAATTGAATGCAGTATTTATATTTGATATATAAGTACTTTGCCTCCCACCTGTCTTTTTGATAGATAATCATGAAATGGGTGTAAAATATGCTACAAAAGTGATGATATGTGTGTCAAGAAAAACATTAATCTGGACTTATTTGATTAGATTTTGAAAGAAATACAATTGACATCAAATACATGTATACATGCAAACAACGTTAGAAATTTAAGTGATGCCATTTTCATTTCATGACCTAATGTCAGCAATAGCGCATGATTTGGTTTGGGTAACGTGGGAGTAGACATTTTTCATGCTCCCTTTTATGGTGCATTGCAGCTTGCTATGACAGAGGTGGACAAGCAACTTGGCAAAATGAATGAAACCCAAATGATTCTGCATATCATGTGTGCGAATTACATCCTTTTCAACAACTCTTCCTATACCTTTGTACTGGAGCCAAGCGTTGTTAATCCATGATAATTCCACAGTCCAGCAGCGTATACGCAAATGCAAGGTTACGAGTACGCGTTACGCATAAGCGCGTAAAATTCGTCATGCCTGGAACGTATGCGTAAACATGAACTCTCTCATGTTGGCGGTAACAGCTAAATATTACAGCTTTATTCTTTAGTTTTATTGCTGATATCAACAGATAAATATCGCGATCTTTTTGTCATGGTTGTAAGGTTGAGTGGCAATGACAAACGGATATTCCGAATGAAAGAATCATGTGAATTAGACATCTTTAGTTTGTCTGCGTGGTTTACTTCGCTCGGGCAGAAGACGCGGACGCATCGTTGTTAATCGGTGATGAACAACCGGGAAAACATGATTGAATCCCTAAGTGTATTGTGTAACTTGTGATATTACTTTGATGCATATTTTGAATTATGCCTGTAAGTGATGTGCGTAGAAGCAGCAATTAGTTCTGAATAGGCTATTCGAGTTGAAATCCATATTGGAGACATTACATAGTGAACAAAAGGCCCTCATAAATATGCAAGAATTCACAGCATACAAGGCACAGGGACTTCTGCTGTTTGCGAATAGCCTGCAGTAGTCTGTGGTATGAATTCTTCCTAAATTTCAGGATGGCAGCCAATATACACTATCCTTGGATCTATTCCTGCATTTGAAACCTATTATAGCATGCAGGGCCTCTACATATTAATATATTCAGTGCCATGGCACCAAATGATGACCTTAAGCTGTTCTGAAGATGTCTGCTAATCAATGGAAGGAGACCAACTAAATGTCATGGGACAAAATAGCCACACTTGTCCAGTAGCTTGCAAAGGAAATAAGGCCTTTGAAAAATTGAAATTGATATTTTGAGATGCTGCGCAAAAGAGATCCCAGTATTCTAGTTCACCGATCCCCAGACTACCTCTTGATATTATCAAAACATTTGATATGATAGGGAGTAATGTCAACAATAACATGTACAACACCGTGTTAAAATAACAATTGAGGCAACGATCTAGTAGATGTTGGTATAATGTGTACTCTTGTATTTGAGACTTGCATCATATGTCATTATACAATTTCAAAATTATGTACACTTAAATGGAATGGCTGCCTTACAACAAAAGAAAATAATTGTATTTTTTGCACACACACATCTACTTGTAAGACGTATGAATCAGGGACATCTGTGTGTAGCTATTCAACTGGGACTATCCAACCGCGACTCTGCTATGTTTGTTTGTTTGTTTATTTAAACAGTCGCTCTGTGTGGAGACACGCTTGGGTCCTGATGGGACCAGGTTCAAACAAAATGCTCAAGCCAGGCTAAAAAGCCTATATGTTGCTATTCATGTGTGGATATTTCCCCACGCCTGATTCTGTACTATGCAATAGGGATTTAACCCCTGTCTAACTAATGCCTTTAGCACCCTCTAGGGGGTTTATATAGCCCCATTATTAAAGTAAGAAAGCTGGGGATATCCCCATTTGCAGGCGCATCCCCAGTTTATCGGGATGGAACATAAATGTCTCCCATTTCACACACACCTACATGTAATTGCCCCCAAACCAGAACTATGTACAGGGTGTCCCAGAATGATTTATACCGGGAAAGATGGAATTCTTTAGGCATAAACGGCATTTCTATTGGTCATATTGTTTTGCATTTTAAGTTTTACATATATTTAGCTTTCTCAGATTTTTTAGATTTTAAAAATTGGACGTTTCTAGTAGAAGTTAGAGAGAATTGCGTAAAAATGTTGAATTCCAAGTTTTGACAAAGCAACCTATTTTGAAAATCTGTCAAATTACTAACCGTTCAGGACAAAGTTATTTGGAAAATGTTATGCAGTATATTTGTTGTGTACTGTTCTTAATTCTACTAAATAGTCGATATCTATCGTTTATTTATGATGTTACAAAGCAATCCTTGTATGGAATAAAGGATTTGTACGCTTGAGTCAAGTTGATGAGTGACCTTAAACTATTCTTTCTTTGGCGGTAGTTTTGAAGCTAATTATTGCGGTGTGTGAGTTTCATCATTTGAAATGCCGGCAGAGGTTTTTTCATAAAAGCACAGAAAAGGTTCGTCCTTAGTGTCACAGCATCCATTTATGTCCACAGTACATTGGCAAACCCACAGCTACGTGACGAAGAAGATTAAAATTTACTGGGAGGATCCTTGAGGAAGTTATATCATCTGTAATCATGACATTTTTGGGTAATAATTGGGGTAAAAATCACATAAAAAGTATGTTTTTCAACCTAAATATCTGATGTCATATTGAAATGTTTCATCACTTAATCCCATATCAAGAATTATTTAGCATTGTATGCTCTATATCTGTGCCAAATTTGGTGTATTTCCTATAAAAGAATGTAGGATTTCTCCAATATATTTCACAGTGCAGCTGGACAATGGTGATAAAGGATCCATGTGTTATGATGCCTTTGCACTGTAAATTACACACATGCAGTTTTCGTCCATTTTCAGTAATAGCAATGTCACGCAAAAACGAATCAAGTTATTTCCATGAAAGTCACAGAATAGGTAGGAGACATGTGTATTGCACTTATTAAGATTAGATACACTGTTGACTATATATTTTTGATATTTTGTTCAAACACGGTATAAATCATTCTGGGACACCTTGTACATAACAGTATACTACACACATACAAACATATAAACTCAGTTTCAACCTTTCAACATATAGCCATGTACAATGTCCATCAAGCAAATCAAACATGGACGTTGTGTATAAATTTACCATAGGCACAAGCATACTCTTTAAACTGGCATGCCATTAAATGTTGCAACATATTATTGATGTAGTGAACATGCTACATTCGGCAAGGGCTAAGCATGACACATCATTTTTACGACACATCAATAATTGTACATTCATATTGTTGCATACACATGGCATTTCGCTATAACCATCCCTTTTGGTTTCACATATCACCTGGGGCCAGGTCTTCTAAATAGGTAAATTAACAAGAGTTATGGTTCAAGAACCACTATTGAAATCTCAATGGGAATGTGAGATATCAATTAATGGCATGATCACCTACGTGCAATTACAAAATACTACAAGTATATTTGATGATCTATCAACATAATGTGTAGAACAATACTATTTTGGTAGACTTTCTCATGGTTATATCAAATTTCAAATTTCTATGGGTATTTGTTGTAAAAAGTGCCTGGGTCTGGTAGGAGTCATGTGAATACATATCTTCTCTCTCTCTCTCTTCACTAATACAATATTTATGACATTGACTATTAGAAAAAAAGGGCAGTAATTTATAGTGAGCTATGCACAGGCATAAACCCACAAGCCTTACTTGGATCATTTTACAGAAATTGTAAATAAACCAACCAGAATGAGTGTAGCGATCTAAACAGCTGTCATCTTGGATCTATGGGCTGTATGTATTTCAGGTGCTAATTGTATCATTTGTTTGCATCAGTGTTTTACTGACTTAGCATTGGATAGTGTCTTGGAATTTACAACAAACTCAATGTGTTCAAAGTTATACTAAGAAATCTGGACCAAAGGCCAAGTAAAACCAGATGAGTGTTTCAGACACAGACTACTACCGACTATTCACCAACAACCAAAGTTTGTATGCAGTGAATTCACGCATATTCATGAGGCCTGATCATTTGTGTCTAAAAATATCATACCAGCTTTGTGTGCCTTCACATTTATGCGATAGAGTAAGTAAAAAGTATGCGGTATGTGCATAGCAGTTCATCCTCTCACACTTCATGAAATGATTGGCCCTCATTAACAGGTGATGTTGGGACTTTACCAGTTTGGGAATATTCTGTGTAGTAGTCAGTAGCTACAGCCTACCATTACTGGTTTGGCATGACCTTTTCACTTACTTTTCAATCTTAATACACCTGTATTGTTAACACTTAGCAGCAGCCAAAACAGCATTTACTTACCATGTATTCTAGCTTTAGTTTCCTTTCTTCTGGTGGTAATTCCATATACAGCTCCCGTCCCATCTGTACAAGTTAAATGAAGTTGTATAAAAATATACAAATGAACTTTGTAAGATGTTAAGTTAAGGCTAATATGACTCAATACTTTGATCAGCTTGTAATCGGTAGGAATTATTAGGCTTTTACCACTACCCCGAACAGTAGACCCACATTTAAGAGTGACATAGTTCACCTGTCTGGTCTATATTGTGCGTATTGAATAAAGAAGACAAAGTATAGGACTTTATATGGCCTGCAGATTCAAACTGATCAAACTAGAGATATTTTGGGGAACTACACAATCACCTCCGACTCATATTTAGGGATTCTCCATATGATGAGTTATTTTATTTTACATAAAGGTCATATCAAAAGTCAAAATAATTCTGGAATACTGTACAAACCCTAACATTACATTCTAATTATTATCTTAATCCTATCTTCACAATGACCATAAAACATATCGCCATCATTAACCCTGTTTCAGAGCTATGGCTTGTTCTATTATTGGCTAATGTGTCTTTCATGACTTACATAAAGAGAACTACTGACTTTACCCTGGAAAGACGTACCAGGACAAAACGTTGATAGACCTTGATTTGATTTGATTTGATTTATTGATAATCCAGGCAAACATACATACAATAGCAGAAAAAAAAAGCCTTAAAACAATAAACACAAATACAGTAGTCAACGGGGTCCATGGCGGATTCCCTAATAGCGAACTAAATCACTTTGAAGTGGGTCTCCGATAACCCCGTTGACGAAAGATATTAAACCTTGATTGGTTTAACAGGGAGCCCTGCCAGAGCAGCTCTTCTGGGGTGAAATTGACAGGTGCTAATTGATGTAATAACATTAAAACATCAATTAGCACCTGTCAAATTAAGAGATAACCTTGTCACCGATTAATTTGATAACCAAGCATGTTTGGTTCACTCCTGAAGAACTGCTCTGGCAGGGCTTCTTCTTTAATGCAGGTCATGTAATGAGTGACATCCCTTAGAAGTTGAAGCTTTTGATTTGAAAGTATGTAGAAGCGTTATTATGAAAATTACTTTTCAACGAATAAAAACAGCAATCTCTCAACGTGTGATATTCAAAATTCCTGCGCCGAAATTTGCTAGAGCAATGACGTCATGGTTATTGGTGCTCATTCGTCGTCAGGCTTCATTGAATTATTAGGACGTCATTGCTCTAGACAATTCCGGCGCGGGAATTTTGAATATCGCCTGTTGAGAGATGGCTGTTTTTATTCGTTTTTATGGATAATATGACTTTGTTTTAAATAAAACCATATGATTCGTGCTTGATAATTATTTTTCCAACATATAAGACATAATGTTGTGATTGCCGGACACTTCCTTTAAGCCTTATGCCCGTATCACATGAAGCAGGTGCAACAAGCGTAGTATTTCTTATCAATGGTGTATGACACTGACAAATTGCTAGGCTTGTAGCTGAAGCTTCAGACAGTTTATACTTGCCTCTCTTGCTGCAGTCATAAACACAGCATCCGTATCATCCACCTTATTGCCTTCAGCCCTCGCTAACTGCTTCAGTTGTCTCTTCAGCCGATTCAACTTCCTCACCATCATATCGATATCATCCTCTTCTTCATCAGATGACTGAGGTGATTCATTGGGTGATGGTGTAGGGGAGGGGTATGGGGACTGGTGGGGTGATTTCCGTGTGAGGGTCGGTGTGCTTTGGGGTGATACACCCACATCACCATGCTTAAAAGGAGTTGGTTGGTCCGCCTTGTGCCATATTTTATTTCTGTGTAAATAAATGCATGAAGTTACCATTATAATAACATATGTAAATGCCTAATTTTCATTCACATATTTATTTACTTTTTGTGTTTGTTTCCAGCAGCTTCCAATTCTCTCAAGAAAGCATATTTGGCTCCGATAAGTACTATAAAAACTATATTATTGAGACATTATTTAATGGTTTACATTTGATGGTCATAACCAATACTTGGAATGTATATTATTTTCACTTGCTTCAAAAAATGTTTCAGTGACTACAGGTGAATTAGGTTATTTGAGCCAAGCTTGAACACTCGGAACGCTAGTGGCTCCGCAATAAACTCAAGCGCACATAGTGTGGTACAGAAGAAAGCATTGTGTACACACTAAGTACGCTACATGGATGCAACAAGTATGTTCGAGTTTGGCCAAGAATTACTCAATTTACCTGTAGTAACTGATGTTCTGTGAATATTGCCACCCAAATAATAACAATGAGAAAAATGATGAATCGGTTTCACCGCAAACCTGTGTAATGGCAAATAAGGGAAAAACACCACTTCATTGGCCATCTTTGCTAACCAATAGTCATGAGCTATTCTAGTCAAAATCCAGACACCCCCTACGGAAAACATGAGCTTAATCACCCACAGAGGGAGTGTGAATTTCAAACTGAGTTACCTGAATGTGTGACTCAATTTGAAATCTACACCCCCTTTGTGGGAGATTACCTGAATCAGAGTTAACTAAATGTGAAATCTACACCCCCTGTGTGGGAGATTAAGGTCATGTCTTCTATAGAGGGTGTATGGGTTTCAATTGTAACAGCGCATTGTACCAATCCCAATGAACCCATTCATTCATTCAATATTGCAACCTACTTGTCACATGTTATGTGTGCTTGTGTCTTCTCTGAGCACTTCTTATGGCAGATTAGCTTGCACACTTGACATTGAAGAGCATACTTAGTCCAGATCTAAAAAATAAACATATAAAAAAGTATTAGTACATGACTACATGGGTAATAAAACAAAATGGGACACCTTTCCTTTTCAGGTGGTGCAACTCATGGGTGCCAAGTTCTGTATCTTAGCTACTGTCATGTTTGACAGGCAGTTTGCTAATAAAACAAGCAAAATGAGTACCTGTGATGGTGCATGTGATAAAATGGTAAAAATAATGCTTGCATAAGTTCTTTGAACTCAAAAAAAGATCTGACTAATAAATCAATAGCTATTTGAAACGACTGAACCCCAGAAGGTGTAGAGGTCTGGTTTTTGTTTTCAGGGTCAAATTTTGGACAGGCCGTTTTGGTGAAAATGTCAGGAACTTGTCAAATCCAACATAAGTATTGGGGTCAGAATCTCCAGTATAATTTTGGCCAGATTTGGTTTAGTTCATTTGACCACTGCTGCATGTTTTTCAACACAACACTTCACTCTTAAAGACATATACTTAAATATATTCTTTAAGGTGGGTGACCAAATTATAAAACATGATGTTATACATTGACACCCCTCACCCAAACACTCTTCCATTCTTCCAAGTATTGAGTTTCATTGCTCCAGCATGTTGGTTTCTAGAAGTGAAAGTGTGTATCACAGTTGTCTATAAAACATGACTTCCAGGGGTACCACCCAATTACAACGTTTTGTTCATACTGCCTAAAGGAAACATATTTCAGGCTTAAATTTGTACTAAAGTAATGAGAAAAATACCAGCTTTCACCTGATACCAAAATCTGCAATTTGATGGGGTAAAGTGACGTGGGGGCTGAGGCTGTCAATCGGGTCACCCACCTTTAATACAACCACACCTAACATATAAAACACATAACGGCAAGAATAAAAGGATGTTGAAGTGATACAAGGGATTTTATGGTGTTCTTGTTTTCTGCTAATAAACTAGGACACTTTCAAGCCGCTTGTATCATCACAAAGCTAGAATTCCGTTTTACCATTAATTGGACATATGACATCAGTCAATCAACATTTGGCAAATGGATGGGGTTTGGTGTTATCAACAGATGGCAATCAGCTAATCGGAGCCACTTAGTAATCACATAATGTATACTACAAGAATAGTAACATAACTTCAGGATTTATTTAGTAACTGGACTCAGGGCACTGCATCCACATGTACAAATTTTTATGATAAGCATCAGCCAAAATCTTTTGCAATTTGTCAGAATTGGTTGAATTAAATTGCAATTAGTATTTGGAGAGTATAATATATCCTTCAAATACAAATACATCTTTATAAATATTTTATCAAATTCCTAGTGTTCAATATACTAACCTTCTTAGTGCAGAAATCACACTTGGTCTGTACTGAGAATTGAGTACCAACAAAACGATGTAATTTACCCGGTTGCAAACTGTCAGCAAAAACAAGGAGCAAACCAATTAAAATATATTTTCACATAATTATATTTCCATTACATACACACATTATAAAGAGTGGGTACATGAATTATTTTGTTTGATTGATTGATTGATTGACTGAACTTTTCTAGATAAATCAAAGTAAACAATCAATCAGTCATTCAATCAATCAATCAATCAATCAATCACATTGGCTTAACAATCAATCAATATATCAATCAATTGGTCACATTGTCCTAACATTTGGGGCATTCAACTCATGATCCCAAGGTTGTGAGTTCAAACCCCATCAGGACCAACATGTTGTGTCCCTGTGCAAGACACTTTATTGCACTTGTCTCACTTCACCCAGGTGTAAAATAGTGAGCTGTTATATGGCTTTACCAGTTGTTATTAGAAACTTTACCACAGTTGCTTCTCTCAAGAGCCAAACAAAAACTCACTTATTCCCAGACTAATTTTTCCCTCATGTTTCATGCTGCTTTGTTTCTTTGTTAATTTGTAATGTAAGATTTAGTTTTAAGATATATTTTTGTTCAGCGCCGAGGTTGTGCTTGCTCATGTTACGGCGCTATATAAAAGCTGCTTTGTTGTTGTTGAGGTATAGTCATACTGTATAGCCAGCCATGTGAGTCGCCAGGGCAGTGGAAGATATAGTCCATATAAACATGACAAAATTCAATAGAAATTCTGGAGGAAATATTGAGTTTTGGAAGACCAAAGCAAGGAATCATCCTAACACATGTTTGGCATGATTTTAAAGGGTATAACATAGGGATTTTCAAATCTGGAATATATCAGAAAGTTATTTTGTCAACTTTATGCTTATTTTGCGAGAGCAGGGCACAAATTGTAATCAATCAAACATTAAATTAATACAGGCCTTCCTAAAAAATACATTTTTACAAATAAGAGACAAAAGTCCAAAATCACCATAACCTACTATTTGAATATCATAACAAAAAATGTCTTACTTTAGTTCATCAGGTCTAGCGGTTCTTCTCTGTGCTTTCCGTCTTTCCTCTGCTGCTTTATTTTTAGCCTTCTGATCATTGAGCACAAATTCTTGGGCAGCTATTTCATCTTTAGTCGGTCGCCCGTCACCAGAGGGAGTGTGTTGGAAGAATAGCGATATATCACCATGACAAAGACGATTCTCAAAACCAGAGTGACGGTAAAGGTGGGTGTGACCTATGTGACGACTGGTGGGGGGAAAAAGCATTGGTCAGCTATCACATCCATAAATTGCTTTATTATATGTATATTTAAGACTTGTTATAGTACACTACATATAGAGGAAATACTGTTACCCCCTGTAAAATTTGCAAAGGTGACAAAAAAATCCCTGTTCTACTTGCAAAGTAAGGTCGGTCAATCAGATTTTAAGAAATCTTTTATCTAAATAACCCCTAAAATCAGAACAAGCTTTAAAATCTGCACAAAATCTGAAAATATATATTTTCCTAAATGTCAGTGAGTCATGATCAATCTACTTTGGTAAAAACAGTTATTTCTAATTTCATAAAGCTTAAAATTAAAAAAATTCCTCAAAACACAAAATCTGGGTTGGTTGGGCCAATAGGACAAGAGATATTTTTTGTCCCCTAAATCATGAATAGTTAGCTAATATTGTGGGGTATCAACAGCCAGTTTCAGTCTCAATCTGCGCTCCCTGCTAATGAAAGTGTTTTCTTATGTAATCCTTTGTCTGCCAGTGTTTGTATACATCCACCCTGGTAAAAATGTAACACCCATCAATAGTACACTTTTGTAATAGCATGGCAAATATTTGAATACTCTGGTGTATCAATGATGTATCACCTATGTAAGTCACAATCCCTAGGTTATTACTTTACATACGCATGTCCTCCATACTTGATGGACAATCCTCTCTGACAGATTGTCCATGCCAAACACAAAGGGTTATTATATTGTATTCATGGTATTCGACAATATCTTTCAGCAGTGCACGTCTGCTCTTCCTGATTATCGTACAAAAAGAACTAGGTCACAAGCTTGTGCGGCAAATGAGGTGCTGATGTGATGACGATGTGATTCAATTAGCCAATCAGAACCCTACTTCTGTGTTTATGCTGTAAACAGTGAACAGTGAAGCAGTAATCAGCAGACTGCTGAAGGACCTTGCTGAATACTATAGAAAGTTCTCATTCCATGTGAACATCCTCAATTTCCCTTAGGAGCCAATCCCACACCTAAGGGCATCTCGCAAGTTCTAAACCCATCTTACGATGTAAGTTACATCTTAAACCCTTTGTAGCTCATCCATAGGATATATCTTATAGAGTTACACTGAGTTTGGACTTATGATGGATTAACTGCTTACGATGTGTCGTACATGTTAGCAAAATGAATCCCTGATTCTATATCAGGAAAATGAACCCCTGATTCTGTTTCAGGAAAATGCATCAAGGACTTTGGAAGCAAGGTCATTATTTTTTTATAAAATCAACAATGAGGCAGAATCAAAGAGTACCAACTTCCCCATGTTTGTATGTCACTCATGGATGCACTTAATGTACCTCCAGAATATTTTGCTATATGCCAAGCAAATTTTGATTCAAAGTATATGGTTGTTTGTGTTAAGCAAGAACACCTTGTGCCAAACATGCACACTTAAGCATTGCATGTGCAAACCTTTGAAACACTCAAAAACGATGTATTGTTGGCGAAGCAGCCAAAAGATTGATTTCATTATCTAAATCACTATATTATTGAAAAATAACACTTTGATGTTTTGCAAAAGTTCATTCTACAAATCATATACTTTGAAAACTTGTTTGATTTATTGTTGTAAATGAGCTATGTACGTTTTACAAAAGTGTTGTTGTTTCAACCCTCTTTACAACATAACTCAAGAACCCCAAGACCTACAAAAGTATATCTGTGATATTTGAATTCTTCTACACACTTGCTATGAAATGATCAATGCAATTTTTGCCAAAGCTCATTACCATTCGCAATGTTGTTAACTACCAAAACGTAACAGTTTAAAATAGTTGTTAACCTTAAAAATTATCGTTTGTGACAAATGCCACAGGCACATTATCTGCCCTCCATGATGAGTAATTTTGAGTTGGTAATCCTTGAGTAAAACATCCATAAATATTACAGATACTTACGATGCACCAGCTCTTTGCTCTGGCGGATGTAACTTATATAGCTCTAAATGTTCTCCTGATAATGTCGTCAAACATTGTAATGCTACATCTACTAATGGCACACAGCAGTAACCTAGAAGTATGTCTTTCTCCCCAGTCTGGGTTTGTACCCTATGCCACACACACACATTCAGATATTTATCACTGTCTTTAAGATCAAATGAAAAGGCTTCATCCCACGAAGGCTCCTGTAACCAATAATAGAAATGGGTTATTCCAGTTGAAATCCATACACCCCTAAATGGAAGATATGACCTTAATCTCCCACACACAGAGTGTGAATTTCAAACAGGGTTTACCTGAATGGGTGACTCCATTTGAAATCTACACTCCCTACGGAGAGCGTGGCGCAATGGTTAGGGTACTTGCCTTTAGTGCATGAGGACCCGGGTTCGATTCCCGGCGGTGGCGATTTGCTGGGATATTGTCTTGGAAAAAAAAGTCTGAAATTAATTGGCAACTTCTGTAGATTAAATTCAGACTTCCGCTCTCCCATCGTTCATTTAGAATTGGGTAAATGAATCAAGAAAGTACTCCGTCCTTCGGAGGGGATGTTAAGCCGTCGGTCCCGTGTACAGAGAGCCATGCCTGTACATGTATCTCGCAGCCAGTTTCGAAAAGAGTAGGGTGTTAACCCCTGACTGTTCCCAACCCGTCCCGGTGTTCAAATGGACCCCAATGGAAATAAGCTTCAATAGAGGCTTTCTTGGGTTATCCAGGGTTGTCAAAACCCGAACAAATCAAATCTGTGTGGGAGATTAAGGTCATGATTTTCACAGGGGTATATGGATTTCAATTTGAATAGCCTAATGGTACAAAATACAAATCAAAATAAAATGATTAGACTATAACATAGATTTTTAATTCCAGGGTGTGAATGTAAATGCAAACAGATTTGAAATTCACCTCAGAAGCAGACGTATTGAAGTTGCAAAGATTGCTCTATAAGAACTTAACAGTGCATTTACTTTTCTATATCTGTCATTATGAGCAACAGACTACAGCATATATATGCCAAAATCATTGATACTGATCTTTCATCATGTGTTGGCAGATGTTGGCTGAGCAGTTTATTAAGACGTCCTGCACCATCTGACAGTGCCGAGTCTCAATAGCAGCACTTTCAACAGTGCCCCCAATAGGGTTTAAGAAAGTCTTGCGAATTACAGACAGGAAGCTACCAAGGTGAGCTAGCTGTTTCAGAGAACATTTTGTTAAATATAGACTTGATCAGCTTCTGTGCTAATCTAAAGGTGACACTATAGTTTCCTTTGAATAGTTTCTTTTGAAATTACCATTTGTGAATTCTTACCCTAACCACAATCCTGACCCTACAACCTAACTCTAAACTCTTCAGGTGGTGTTAATTATTCTAACCCTATGAGAACTACCTGCCGATTGGCCAAAATGAATATTGTGACTAATTTTGAACCAATCAAGGAGGGTATTAAAAAGATCTTCTGCAAATGCAAGTTTGACCATAAATAGTTTAAAGCCTAGTCATAGTTGGCAATTGAAATAAGCATTTCAAGTTACCAACCAATCAGAAATGCTGTTAGATGTTCAGTAGTGTCCAGGGGGTTAACATACTGCTCTTGGTGATTCTATGTTGGGTTTTTTTCTTACCTGGCCGGCTTTGACAAGAGTTGTTTCATAGAGGTCATCATATGGGGTCATTTCTGGTGCTGCCATATTACAAGCACTCTGCTGCATAACTGGTTCTGAATCATCCAATAATGATGCTACACTTGATAAACTAACAGTATCTGCTTCAATAGTTTTGTCATGAGGAATGTGGATCATGTCCGCACTAGTAGGAGTACCGCTCAACCCATCACGGGTAACAATATTTATAGAGCGACTCTTTTTCATTGCACTTTTCGGTTGCATTGATTCTCGTATGAGAGCTTTGATTTGATTCAGTCGGTCCTCTCGGTCCTGACTGGCAGTAACTTGTCTCAACGTGGAATAATCAAGACTTGATGAAAGTCTCCGGCGGTGGCGTAACACCGGCGAGCCACCGTCGGGGACTTGCAGCTTATCCTGGGCGCTTTTCATTGTTCCGTCGTTATCGTCTGTGGCGTAACCCAGTTCAGTCAGTATGCTGACATTGATAAAATCTTCGTAGTCATTGTCTGGAGGTCCATCCGTCGCATCCGTTTCTTTCTGTCTTCAGCTGCTCCTGATTGACTTTCCAGTTGCTGGATAGGTCGTTGCACTTTCAAGGTGAATCTAGATGGGAAGTTACAAAGTAGATTAAAAATATGTATAAACAAGCATCATCTTCCAATTTAATCATTATATAACATAAATGGATAACAGCAGGTAACAAATACCAGAGTTACAAGAAGGTTGGCATACGAGCATGTAATATCTTTTTCAAAATTTGGTTAATGGCCTGAGCTTTCAATCCTAGCAGGATCTTTATCAAAGGCAGAGTGACAAGACAACAAGGATCTTTCTCTAAAGAATCATAGCGCAATACAAAGTAATGTACAAACAAGCTGACACTACTTTTGCATTGTAGATTATTCTTTCCCATGAGTTTCAATGACATAGAGCTTCCTTGATAGTTCAGTGGTAAGAGTACTGGTCTATTGTCCCAGAGGTCCCAGGTTCAAATCCTGGTCTAGGATGATGTTTCTGTCCTGGGAAAGAATAATTTGCAATCATAATTACACTTCACCTTGAATACTATGTAATCAAAGAGTATGAAAATATGAGAGAATATACTCTGTTCCCAATTCTGAGTCGATTGAAGAGTATGAAAAAATGATGGAACATACTCTGACCCCAATTACGAATCAATTTTCTTTTTCAACTCATGAAAAAGTAAGTGGCAATGCTGCAAAACTTTCACTGTACAGCAGTTTGTGTTGCTTTTTTATTAAAAAATTGAGCACAACTTACTTATCTTTGGTCTGCTTTATAAGCTTGGCAGCATGTTTAGTTGCAGTAACTCTGATTCCATCCACTGATAGTACTAGATCACCCTGTCAATTGCAAATAAACAACACCAGTTTCAATGTTAAGTCATACAAATGCTACACCAAACGCATGGGTACCAAACCCATAGGTACCAAACCCATAGAATGGCTCAGAAGGAAGGAAAATTAGACCATCCACCATGAATGGGCTCTTCTGTCGGCAGAGCTTGTTTTGAGATACAATGTAAGGTCCACTGAACCACTAAAAACAATAGAAAACAAAGGTTTTCCTGACTCTGAATGATTTTCACTACACACACCTTGCAAACAAACAACAGGGACATGTAATATGTCAATGTAAGCTTAGTGAGTTTTGCATGAGGTAAACATTTTACACACCTTGTAATGGTATAAACATTTCTCATGTGGTATTGAGACTGATCTTAGTGCTTTTGTGATTCAAAGACATATTGAGTTTTCTTGGTTGTCATTAATCAGGAATTTTAAAGACTACCACTACTTTCCTGAAACAAACCTCGGCCCAACAACCTTAATAGGCCTGAACCTGGTTAAATGATTTAAGGACTAAGTCATATATTAGGAAGACCTCTTAATCTAACTTCTAATACAGATATGCCTTGTGAAATGCCAACCTTTTTCAATTCTGTCTGACCAGCAGGTAAATCGGGTAGTACTGAAGCTACAACCACCTCCCCAGAATGAGCACCTGTCTTGAAGGTCACACCGACTGATTTGGATTTCTCTCTGTTAATCTCCACATCAAACATCTCCCCTGGTAGCCGCCGGATAATGTCCTCTTGCTTCCATGGGTTGGTATCTAATCACACACAAAAAAATTTACAAATCTTGAATGAGTGCTATCCAAAAGCAACTTTGTTTTCAAGGATATTACCGGAAGTTGGCAATTCATATTCTCTTATTTGCAAAATTGTTACGACTCTACGAGGAGTGCTTCTCTACCAGAATGTTGTGTCCCTGGGGTACTGGAGTTATGCATCCATGCCTGGCTACAAGGCAGTATCTGCTAAAACCAACTAGTTGGCATATCAATTGGCAGTTGCTAGCATACCAGTATATCAGTGCTAGCATACCAGCATCAGCATTACTGGCAATTCAAATCAAGACCAAGTTCAGCAACTTTGGACAAAGGCTGAATTATATGTCAATCTCTGTGAATGCTAATTACAATTATATCACCCATACATGAAATCTGGACCATTCATTGATTAATTACCATGTGATATTTGTAAAATCAACCACCACTGTTTGATAGTTTTAACCATGCAAAGGACACTTATGCCACGCAATATGTAACAAGCCTTTGCGCACTTGGTCGGAGAAGAGTATGCACGTTGTGTATGCGAGGGAAGAGACTGTTCCTTGGCATAATTTGCATGTGTGTTACCTCATGTACTTGCCAGTTACTGTTAAATTTGGATAAAATGAATTAAGCTATGACAGAACTTGGTGTTGTGTTGTAAAATATTAAATATCCTTGAAATATTCTTGAATTTATGTATGAGTGATAAAAAAAACCTCCAAATATTAACAATCTTAAACTTGTCTAATAGTTGAAATATAAAACCTTGGTGAAAGATGGAACATTCCACTCACCAGCTTGTGAAATGGAACTATCAATTGTTCACCTTGTCATTATACGTAGACCATCACACTCATGGACAGTAAATATTTCTATACTACCAAATACTTACAAATCTATGACCTATAACCTACCTACAGACACAGTACAGTACAACTCATTCCTGGAATCTGACGTTGCAATAGGCAGCCTGCTGCACTCTACAACGGTCACATTCAATCTGCCTATGGTAATCTTGGCATCATGTATATAGACATCATCATCTGTGTGTGGTGGATCTGGCTTTGGAAAGAATGGCATGTAGCGCAGCTTGTAGTTTGGCAAAGTGTGCTTCTTTTTCAGGGTTTTCTTCAGCTGCAGAAGAAATAAATTATAACATAAGGTTTATCAGTAAATAGCTCGACTAGGCTCATTTAAAATTCAGATTTTTAGATTAAGCATAACAGATGTGAGCATAATAGATGTACCAAATGAACCGAACAAATGGCAAAGTTGAAAGCAATCTGGTAAAGACAAAATATGACAATGGGTTATTCTAGTTAAATCCATACACCCCTATGGAAGACATGACCTTAACCTTCCATACAGGGAGTGTGAAGATTAAGGTAATGTCTTCTATAGAGGGGTGTGGATTTCAACTGGGAGAGCCTATTCAAAATGAAGGTAGAGTAAATATGTCTATCATAGCACAAGTGATGTTGTCGAATTTGGAAATTATTGTTAACATCGGAAGTAGATTTAACACAGGTATGGCTAAAACAAAGGTATGAACAGTCAACACTTTAGATAGCAACTTGCACTTTAAGTTATACATTGCATTCCTTGAAGTTAATGTATCATAAATCATTATATCCTAAGCTTGCCAAAGAGTTCCATTGGTAAAGAGTGCCGGTCTTGGAACCCACAGATTCTGAGTTCAAATCTTGGTTAAGGGTGATCTTTTCATTCCCGGGTCAAAAACCTAACTCTTTTTCTGCTTCTTGGTGGGGAAGGAAGGGGAAGGAAGGAAGGAAGGAAGGAAGGAAGGAAGGAGGGAGGGAGGGAGGGAGGGAGGGGAGGAGGAGGGAGGGAGGGGGGGAGGGAGGGAGGAAGGAAGGAAGGAAGGAAGGAAGGAAGGAAGGAAGGGGAGGAAGGAAGGAAGGAAGGAAAGGAAGGAAGGAAGGAAGGAAGGAAGGAAGGAAGCAGCTGAAGGGAATAGTTGTTTTCTCTGGTTCAGTTTTGAACCACAGATCCGTCCGTTGCTGAGTAGAATGCCACATGCCACAAGTGTTTACCTTGGCCGGCGAACCCAGGCG
Organism: Amphiura filiformis; assembly: GCF_039555335.1. Classification (NCBI taxonomy): domain Eukaryota; kingdom Metazoa; phylum Echinodermata; class Ophiuroidea; order Amphilepidida; family Amphiuridae; genus Amphiura; species Amphiura filiformis. The sequence goes on along the minus strand of NC_092636.1, from coordinate 37,852,340 downwards.
GCGGATGACATTATCGAGCTGGCAACTTGTGAAAGCGCCCGGCCGTATGGCATTTTCCAATATACTCGGTTAGTTTTGTGGGGTTTGTTATCGAACCCCAACGGTTTTAGCTTGTATTTATGTTATTTATCAACATAGGCCTATTTGTTTGTGATAATTCAAGCGTTTTAAAATTTCAAAATAATCCCATTCAATTACACGGTTGACGATGAAAATTTACTGAATTTAGAGAATGCAATGCGCCACCACCTGGGCCAACCTTTGTGTGCCTATATGTGTGTTCGGATGATACACAATCATGTGAAATACATAGGCTTGCAGTTGCTTTGTGCTGTCATATTTTACAGTACGCAGAGCGGTTAAGAAATATTATTTATAAATAAATACAGCTGCTGTTTCTATTACCTTTTCCCTTAAGTTTGATAAAGCCTCAAGGAAAGAAGTTCTTTCAATATGACAGCGTTCAAGATTTGACTTACGTTTGGCAGACACGCGTGTGAAAAATGTATTTAGGGGTGAAAAGAACCAAAATTCGTGAATGTTTATATGTTTCCAAGGGTAAAATGTCATCTAGTTTCAGATTTTGGCACTTAAAACTCCCTATCTTTTATAGATTTTGAGAAAAAATCATTTTTTGGTCCGATTTTGGCCGAAAATTACCATTTTGGGGTGACAAAAATTTTGACTTGCAGATTTCCTGTGAGTATATAAACATGAAAACTATCAAATAGTGCCTAATTTTCTATTCTAATTGTGTAACAAGGGTACAATTGTGATATTAAAAGCATTGAATGGGATCCATATATTTCTTTATTTTTGTAGCAGGGTAGAAACTTGAGGGTTCGGGTGACAATTGATTTAGAAAAATATACAATATTCGCATCATTTTCAATTTGAAAACGCCATATCTCCACAATGGTATGAGCTATAGTGATGCTTTAAGTGTTTATTTGCTCATTATTTCATTAGCGAAATGGTGGTATAACAAATAAGTAAGCTAGATCTACAGAAAATAAAATAACTTGCAAAATGCTACCCCCACCCCTAAGGATTTTGAGGGCGTGAAAAAAGTCACAGATTTTGCAAAAAAAATAAGTCCTTCAAAATTGGGAGGTTTGAGGCTAAACAAAAGACATGTTGCCCTTACCAATGCCTCCCTCTAGAGCAACATGTTTTTGTTTAGCCCTGAGTATCCCCATTTTGAAGGACTTATTTTCTTTGCCCCAATTTTTGCTCCAATTTGGGGACTTCGGCCAGAAATATGCCTGTACAGTGCTATGGGGAAAATTTTCAAGTTGATAATTATGCATTTTTTATGTCAGATTCAGTTTCTACACACAATTTCACCCTAGAAAATGTTCCTTTAAGTAGGATATCTTTCACTTTAAGTTTCCACCATTCTGTCCGCCAAACGCAAGTCAAAGCTTGAACGCTGTCATATAGTCTAGCTTGATTCCTATTATGCTTTTCAATTAATGCAGGTTACATGACAAGTCAGAGCAGATCCAAAATCCACAGCAGATTAATTGTCTACCAAGCTTTAAAGGTGTATATTGCCAAGTGGTATGTCTACCTTACATCCGTTTGAAACTAATTCTTGAATTGAATACCACAAAACTAGAATTTTTGGGTTCTTGGGTTGCGAGGTTCTTGGTGGTTGTGATCATTATTCACAGAATATTTGTGGGTTGAGTCCAATCATAGTAATTTTTTAATTTCACCCCGCATGACATTTGACATCCACTACTTTATTTTCAACATGTGCCCCTGCTCCTCAGGTATTTGCCCACCAAATTTGAGCCCAGTTGGATCAATTTTAAAATATTACCTCATAACCTTTGACCTTGAATGACCTCTGCTTGAATTTTAACATGTCCCCTCCTCATCATATTGTTATACAATGTGTCGCTCCATGAGGTTGGTAATCAGGAAATGCCCCTTTAACACACTGTCACCTAGTTATCAATCTTCACTCTAACCCATTGGCTTCATACTGCCATATACCATATAATATAATGCTTCTCTTCACTAGCGCCCCTTTAACAAGCCACCTAGCTCTCAATCGTCACCCTAACCCTTTAGCTTCATCTCTAGCAATATTATATCATATGTTGTCATATAATGCTCCTCTTCATCACATTATAAAATGATCCTCTGAGGCAACCATATGAAATATGACCCAAGCCTCTCAATCAACGCTAATAAATTTCATTACAAGAGAAGTCAACTGCATACATACACATATTGATATCCATGTCGAAGGTATGTGACGGTAATGAATAGCAAGGACATAAATATTTCATCAATAATTAATAAAGCTTCAAGCAATACTGCGGGACTTTGTCAGGGTTTTTTTTTTTCAATTACATTCCTTCAAATTTCATGCAAGTAAAATGAAAAGTTAAATTTGGAAGCTGTAATTGTACTTTCAGTGATCATGTGTTTCTTGATATTTGAATTAATATGGGCTATTCCAGATAAATTCCTCACACCCCCTATGAAACACACAGCCAAAGGGATGAAATGGACAGAAAGAACCAGATTTCACAAATCAGCAAAACACCTATGGAAGACACACCTGGAATTTATACCGGAATTTCAATATTTCTGGTACTTTTTATGGACATTTTTCAAATTGACTGCGTCTTTCACTGCTTTATCCTAACTTTAAGAATCCAATATTTCACAAAATATCTGTGCCTTCCATATCCCCAGCCGGATCTATACTAAAAATGCCAGCCGGGAATTCCATTCCTGCTCTCAATTCCAAATGGAATTGTTCTTGTTTTCACATGTCTTCCAGGGGGTGGGTAGAAAAAATAACAATTTGCTTAATTATCTTACCTGATTAACTATTAGTGATCCCAGTTGTGGTACCACTCTACCTTCAAAATGAGATTCAACTTTAAAATCTATCTCTGGATCCTAAAAACAAATCAAAGAAAAAACAAAATATATTTCATTTTAAATATTTATTTGTATTGTACATTGCTGAGTTAACACTCTTATGAATAATAATAATATGGTATCAATAATAATAAACAGCATTTATTAAACGCTCAATGCCAGCTGCTGCCTTTTAGTGCTTTACATTCCAAACAAATATTGCAATAAATATTACACACCTATCAAAGATAATATACAGTTTAAAACTATCGACTACTAACAACGAGCACATAATAACAAAACTTGACTTTTCCATTTTTGAATAGACATTGTTTGACTTACATATGTTAGGGACCAACTTGATTTTTACAGAAGGTAGTTATTATTGAAATGTACAACTTACGGATAACGGACGATATGTGGAAACCTTTGGTTTCATGATCATTTGCAACCATTCTTGAAGAATATCTTTATTAAACATTTCAAAAACCTTGATAATTTCCATAAATGAAGAGCTTTGTTGCAAACGTCCTTACATCCACTTGTTGACTTTTTGAGAAAAACAGCTGTGCAAGTATTACTTGTTCAATTTGATTCAATTTGGGTTTGGATAAATTGTTGATGAATAGAAGCTAACAGAATAGGTTTGGTACAATTTTCAAGCCTTCCTATTTATTTTATTATTTATTTTATATTGCGCCTTTTGTGGATGCAAGGGCTTTTGCAACAAAATAAATTTACCCTTTTTTAGAAACCACCTTTGCAATCAAATTTGAGCCCATTTGTTTGCACTACTTTATGTAATTTGACTAATGCTTTCAAAATCAAAAAGAAAAATTTAAATATCTCATTTACTTTTTTAATTATGAATTTTAATTAAATCCGGCAAAATGCCATTTTGAGCATTTCCGAAGCTATAACGTTTGTTAACTACAATGATTTTTTTCAAACATAGTTACCCAAAAACAGTTCCTTTTGGTTTTAATACTTAAAGAACATTCAACGCTACATGCAAAAATTATTTTCCTAAAATTTTATACTCATTTTAAGTTCAGATTTCCGGAAATTCCCTAAGATTTCCCAAACGGGAAATATATGATATCTTCGGCAGGGTAGTATGAAGATCAAACAACTACCAAAATTTTTACCCACACTATAATGTCATGCCAATAGCTCAATTTCAGCCAGAGGTGGATGTAAGGGGTTTTGCAACAGAGCTCTTCAAATATAGAGCATAATTTTGATAAATCTCATCAAGCAAACATTATGCGTGCATTGGTGTTGCACTGTACACTGTAGATATTGCAAAGAACTGGCTTGCAGTTTACACATGTAGCATCACAACATATTCAAATCATTCAAATACTGCATGCTGTAATTCCTACAGCAACTATCATAAACTTAATAAAAAGAAATTCAAACCATGGCTAACATTCATATAGTACTTACCTCATAAAATGTAAAGGACCAGTGTGTATAGGGGATTCTAGTGAATTCTAGTCTTGCTTTGCCCTTGAGTTTAGTCAACAACACAGAGACAAATGCTGTGGTTCCAAAGACTAGGTCTACATCAACTGAGATGCGGAAGCCGCCATTGTATTCCAATTCTACTGCTACATCAACATCCTGTGAAGATGTAAAGGAAAACAAATTAAAAGGATTGTAATGGGTTGTTTTTTTTCAAATCTTATTGGTCTGTTAAATGTATTTTCAACGTTTATTCAACTAAGTGATATTTATTTCACTAACAAGTTTAGGTTTTCAACATGTTAACTGCTGTAAGAAATTTTTCTACTTTGATCATGATTAGTTCTGATAAATAGTTGATCATGATTAGTTCTGGTAAATAGTTTTGTCCTGAAAAAGTTAGAGCTATAATTTTGACAGTTTTATATACTTGTCCCATGGTGAACAAGTCTGCTGTATGGTCTATACAACAGTACTTATTTTACATTATTTGCTTTCAGTTACTACATCAGTGGTAATTTTCGGGAGGGTTCTATTTTCGCAAGTATAGCTTAAACCTTGAATTTAACAATGCACAAATATGAACTTTTGTCATTGTTAAGGCATGAATTTTGCAAAAATACCAATAGGCACAATTGGCAAAAACGTCCCCATTGTTAAGGCATGAATTTTGCAAAAATACCAATGGCAAAAAATTCACTAAAATTCTTTTGTTTCTGATAGTTTTCAAGAAAGTTATGAATTGTCAAGAAAGTTATGTACTATTATACAATACCTGGTAACTGGAAGTTGAAATTTTTGGGCATTTGCATTGAATCATAGCTTTTTTTTTTTTTGGTAACTGATGCAGATAATATCAAATTAAATATTTTTGACATCAGACTTTACTTTACTTCCCTTTATGTACATGATGAAGGGAAGTAAGTCTATTGTTAACAATGACAGAATAGATTTTTGCCAAAACTCTAACCCTAAAGCATTACACAAAACTTGGTCTCCATACCTCTGGTACTTTGCCTGGCTCTTCTGGTGCTCCCCTCATCAGTGTCACATTTTTCAATGTTGGAAATGATGGTCCTAGACAATAATCTCTCACCTGAAAAAAGAGCAGCACCAATACTTTATGTTATGCTACATATACATGGGTGTCACTTGCTATCAATACAATACAGGGTGTATCAAAATGATTGGTATCCATCAGTTTCCAGTATTATGGACAAGCAGTGTTCGAAATAAGCACTTATCCTCTTGTCCTCTTGTCCAAAAATCACTGGGGACAACCATATTGAGCTATGTACTTATCCCCTGGACAACCACTATATTTTACCTCCAAAAGTATGACACATTTTGGGGACAACCAAAATGTGTTGAGGACAAGCAAAATTTATGCTTTAGTTATCCGCGGGATAACCTCCATATTTTCCTTATTTCGGACACTGTGGACAAGACTATCACAACAAAATGCAACATAGGAGCTACCTTATTTATAGATAAATGTTATGAAAGGTCATAAAACTATAAATACTGGGCATTTCAAGAGGATTCAATGTTGCATATTGAAGAAGCAGGCTTGTCAATAAACACCCAAAACGATGGGTACCAAACATTTTGATACAGCCTGTATATGACATTTGTAAATTGCACCTTTTATCCTTAAACAAGGTTACATATGCAAGTAAAGACGATGCACATGAAAGTTCACAAGACATTTTGAATTTAAAAACAAAAATGCTAATGCTTAGGACACTAAGTGCATTTTGAGAAGCTTCTTGAAGGAACCAGTAGAAAAAGAGGCAAGCATGTTCTATTCTGTTAGGGCAACACTGGAGAAGGCACAGTCACCTGTCTGAGCTGATGTTACAACAGTAAGCAGATTTTGCAAAGATGTACGGAGACAGCAGGTGGTGTGTACATTTGAAGACCATCTAATGTAAGATGGTGCCTTGATCATCATAGCTTGTACACATGCCCACATCCTGAGATATTGATGATCTAATCAGGCATGAGATCAGAGTTTTATGAAAAAGACTGGAATGTACAAAGCGTAGTGAGCGAAGCATTCACCCTCATGGCCCCGCCTTAAGGTGGGCCCCTGGTGGGGGTCAAGGGGGCTTCGGTCAAGTGAATTTCTTGGCGACTTGGATTATGTGATATGGCTCTTACGGGGTGTACCTACACCCCCAAATATTAAACCGTATTCACAATGAACTCGGAGGGGTCACATTTTGAGCTCTAAAAAGCGGCAACCGCCTAAAAGCCAGAAAATCTCATGCCTGCCTAATCCTTTGTGACAGATAGTTTCTTCAATGCAAATTTAGAATTCCATTTTATCTTTTATTTTAAAAATCAACAACTAGAAATTAAGCTTTTATACCACTGTGTCATGAAATTGAAGTATTGACACAACATGTTTTCCACTTCATGTACACAGCTATATGAAGTCTCCCTATAAAATTCTTGGATTGAACGAAACACTAAAAAATATGTATAAAATATTATCAGCCGATGCTCCTTTAAGAGAATACATAATGACTTGAAGCTATATCTGTCTCCTATTCCACAGACAGGTGCAGATATACAGCTACCTTGGCAACCAGTAATAGTCATGTGATCAACTAGACAGAGCAATCTGTCCCCAGTACAATCAATTTGTGAGACACAGACAATAAAATTAGTGCTAAATTCAAACTAAATTGTTCCTTCTTGATAAAAGCAATTCTGAGACATAGGATAATTTAGATGGATGATTTGTTTCATGTAAAATGCCTGTTGTAAATATATTCATTCAGGCTATTCTTGGAATTTATCACTACTCCCCCATATAGGAAGATTTTTCATATCTGTGTAATATAAGGCCCACAATCTTGGCTTCTGAATAATGTATTAAGGGATGGGGTATGAACGTTTGGACAGTATTTATTGTGGGACATTAGAGCACATCAGACATATCGAAATTGCATTCTGAATACAAAGAATATAATTTTGATTTTTTGAAATTCGCAATGTAATACACATTTTATGGCAAATCATTAAAATTGATATTTTTGATATTTAACAGTACTTGAAGTAAACTTTATAAATCTGATGATTTATACTTAAAGTGGGATGAAAAGCCGCCGATCAATTGAAAATTTGGACCTTTCGTACTGAAGATATGGATTTTTTTCCCAAAAGACCAACAAAAATGAGGTCTTTTTTGGGAAAAAAATCCATATCTTCAATCAGAAAGGTCAAAATTTTCAATTGATCATCGGCTTTTCCTCCCAGCTACATACACTTTAAGAATATATCATTAGATTTATAAAATTTACTTCGAGGACTGTTATATATCAAAAATGTGAAAAATATCAAATAATTTGTCATAAAATTTGTATTAAATCATTAATTCCAAAAAATTATTTGATATCAAAATTATTTGATATTCTTCGTATTCAGAATGCAATTCGATGTCTGATGTGCTCTCATGTCCCACAAAAAATATTGTCGAAACACTTAAAACGCTCATTCCAGATCCCTTAAACAATAAACATTATTCTTGTACACTGCAGCTAGTGATTTACATTAAATCTATACAACCAGACATAGAGACATGTATGATAGATGAACCGAAATTGTAACTGAAACATTTTGCCTTCAGCAGGGTAGTGATAATGGGATATTCCAGTTGAAATCCATCCACCCCTATGGAAGACACGACCTTAATCTCCCACGTATTGGGTGTCGATTTTAAATGGAGTCCCCATTCAGGTAACCCCATTTGAAATTCACACCCCCTGTGTGGAAGCTTAAGGTCATGTCTTACGTAGGCGGTGTATGAATTTCAACTGGAATAGTCCAATATTGACCTTCATTCCCAGTCACTTCCGTTACATGTTGGTTGATCCATCAAATATGTATCGTCCGAGTGTCCAGTTTCATCACTAGTTTCAACATTCCCCAATGAATGCGAATGTACACAGTTTGATTATCATAACAAATAATTGTTTTTCTTATGGGGTATTCAACAACCTTACATTGTGATGTGACAAAGCAAGAAAGGCAACAATATCAAATAAACAAACAAACAAACAAATACACTGATACAAGCAAAACTGAACATGGGAAACAAACCATGTTGCAGAAATATGAAGGGGTGTGGCCACATTGATAGCTTCATCTCCTTATCTTTTTTACACGATAATCAGGAAGAGCAGTCATGCACTGCTGAAGACCGACTTTGCCGATTACTATAAATAAACTTACATTAATTTGTTCCAAGATTCTTCCCGCTGTCTTGGTTGTAAGGAGCTCATCAAACTCTACGTTCATCTTCTTGACAACCCATCGCCTCACTGTAGGTGTATCTTTTAGCTCTCGGTACAGAAAGGCAATGAGAGCATTCAGACATATACATGTTTCCTTCTGATGAAGACTAGCACTCTGCATTGAAATGTACAGGGTGAAAGAGAGGTGAGAGACAGGGAGAGTGAGATAAAGATACAGAAAGACAGTCAAATGACAAAGAGAGAGAGTGTGTGCAAGGAACAACCCAACAAATGAGGCAGAGGGAGGGAGAAAGGAGCAAGAAAGGGAAGGAGGAAAGGAGAGATGGAGGAGAGAGAGAGAGACAAAAAGAAGTAATCACATCATTATTTTGATGAATTGTAATGTTTGCTATTTGTTTCACTTTGAGTTTGCAAAGAGTAACCTAATGAGAGCAGATGCAAGTTGAAATCTGTCTACTTTTCATTTGTTACCTGAATGTATTGACCAGCATATGATATACCCTCTATGGAAGATACAACCTTAATCTTCCACACAGGGAATATGAATTTCAAATGACTTTACCTGAATGGGTGACTCCATTTGAAATTTACACCCCTGTGTAGGAGAATAAGGAGATTAAGGTCAAATCATCCATAAAGGGTGTACAGATTTCAACTAAACAGCCCAATATCACTATATATCTTACTTTGAGGTGAATTTGTTACAAACTGAAAATGCACTTTTTAACCCCTTCATGGAAGGTCACAAAATACTAGAAATTGCATGCAAATTTTACCTGGTCCATTTGAGCACGTTCATATTGGTGATGATGAGGGGTTGCCTCAACTGGTCGACTTCTGAAGTAGAGAAACAGCAGCAGTAGTTGGGTAAGTAGCATGCATATAGCACCAAATAACACTGCCACAAAGATGATGAAGAACATGGTGGCTCTCCAAAAGCTCTCTGGTAGAATTCAAGCTACACGCTACAATTTATTGCACCTTTTGACGTCTAATGCATTATTACATTCAATGAGATAAAGTTGTGATTTGGACATATTGGTGTTAATATCTCATGATGAAAATAGTCTGCCTCAAATCATCTATGTTGCTGTATTTTATACACGGTCATCACCTAGGCTCATCAGCACCCAACATAGTTAATGTAATTATATGTATCTGAAACATAAAAACAAAAATAAAAACAAAATTAGTAAGAAAAACACAGAAAAAATATCTTGAATTTTTCTCACTACTTGTACTTACGCACTTCGTAGTATCATCATTAATATGATATAAAATTTACTTTTTTCACAGCAGTTTGCAGCAACGTTTCGATTTTTGAGTTTTCATTATGAAAATGTGTGCATTAAGAGTAATTTGATCCAAGCTATATCAAAACTGGACATCTGTCTTCTCAGGTAATTACAAGTAAGTACTAGACCTCACATTTATGCAAGTACACTAGGATCCACAACATGCTCATCTATCAGGGCACAGTTTTTTAACCCCAATACATTTGTATATTCATTGAATGACGTCTGAAAATGCGGGTACAAAAACTCATACCCTGCAACTTGAGGTCAAATTTTGCACTATGATTGTTTAATAGAGGTTATTGAACTATGCAATTGGAATGAGGCCATTGTGGTCCATTGGTAGCTACAGCATTGTATTCCACGCATATTGTCCACTTTTATCATACAGAGTTCTGCAAATTGATATCCTTGTCCTCCCAAGAAAATACACAAATCTAAACACACATACATCATAAAAAATATACTTTTTACATCACTAGGGAACAGGTGTTTTTAAATCAGTCTACTCTAGAAGTAAAAATGCTGTATACTACAAGCAAATACCATAGCGGATACTACGTTTCTATGTGGGAGGCATATATTTTTCAATTAGTCTACTCCCATGGTAAAAGGCAGTACCTGCAGTATATTTATTAGCATGTACTCCATTTTTACTTAGAAGGGCAGTTTTGTATTCAGTTGACATTTACAACACAAAGTGATGAGACCTACATTTCAAAGAGTTAATTGGGCTATTCCATTTAAAATTTTCACTACCTCTGTGGAAGATTTTGGAAATATTTTCCACGGGGAGAGTGAATTTCAAATGGAATGAACATATGAGGAACTCCATTTGAATTTCATACACCCTCTGAGAAAGATTCAATCTGAATCTTCATCAGAGGGAGGGTGTGTTTCAAATGGAGCTGATAATGTGTTCATTCCATTTGCAATTCATACTCCCCCTGTGGAAGATATTTCCAAAATCTTCCACAGGGGTAGTGTGGATTTTAAATGGAATAGCCCATTACTTTGCTGACTTTCTGACATTTACAAAAACAAACCACATATCTATAACGATTTGTGTCCATTTGGTGAGTTAGCACTTCAAGTTCAAGCCTCTCAGTAAGACTCTGCATGTGATTTGCATTTTATCTAAATCTCCTGTGCAGTAATAAGCAACCAATATATGCATTAAGAAATTGACTCCCTGTTTAACATGCAGTTGGGTAAGCATTGATTACATGAATTGATCTAGCACAGTTCACCAGGGCACATCAACGATACACGCTATACACATCCTCATTGTCTTGTCACCACAGGCTATGTAGAAGCGTTTCAGACTTCACAATAATACCACTATTATCCGCAATGAAATGATGGCTGGCTGGCAGAGAAAGACACTCAACCCACACATACCACTTTACTGTGGTGTTACAGCTTATGATAATAGGCCCTATATTGCACATTTATTACCTGGCAGTTGTGACATGCCTTTTCCAAAACATTTTGAAATATGTTAATTTTGTTATCGAATAAAAAACAATGCTATACGTCGTACACTTTTAAAACCAATTCATCAACTTTTATTATTATAAATCTGACAAAATAAAAAATAAAGTGAAATACCTCATTCATTTAACAAAAGGATCCATTTCCAATATTTTTGACACTGATTAATCACAATAATCAGTAACAAGATATGTAATCTTTTAACATCACTCACATCACCAAGATTTATCTTGTCACACAGACGCATCAAAACATCTGCTTCCTAAAAAAAATCAATTGTGAACGAAAGAAAAACAAACAAATCAATTGGGACTGTTCATTACATGCTCCATCTCCGGGTCATCTATTTCTCTCATGACAGCTAATTAGAACGTGGACACGAGGCCACATCTAAATGTTATTGACAATCGCTACAATTTGTCTACAGAGATTTATTTTCACTCCGGCTTTTGATTTGATTGAGTGCTGAGTTAATATTCAAATAGTTTGTCTTTATTTACCATTGGCATATCAACTGTCCTGCAACTGACAACTTTGGACATTGCAGGGCCACTGTTTTATCTGCACGGGGCTAATATTTGGCTGACCCCTCCTCCCCCTCCCAACTTGTCTCTGATTTAATTTTGGACCAGAGCGTCCCTCCCCCATCTGAAATGTATCCTCCACATCTGATACAAAATATATAACTTTTTTGATGTAATTTAATTTGCCTGCAGGGCATCCTCACCATTGATGATCCTAGGCATTGCCTGTTGAGAGGATTTTAAAAAATTGCTCCTAAATTGCATGCAAATGAATGAGAGCAATTAATATTGATGATTCCATATCTTTTTATTGGCTGGCTTTAGTAATCTTTCTCAATAGCCCTTAATATTTCTGCATGTATGTATTTCTACAGCTTTTACCTAATTGTAAAACAATTGCATTCCATGTGAGTCACTAACAAGATAGTCTTTCTCAATTGCAAATTATTTTATAATTATTAAAAAAATCTTTACATGTACTTGAAAATGCAACAGACAGCAAATAAACCATGGTAATTTCTATGCAAAAAAAATGCTATCTTCAGTAGATAGCAGATTTGTTATCTTCAGTAGATAGCAGATTTGCTATCTTGAGTAGATAGCAAATTTCAACTCTTTTATCCTGCATGAAGGCAAATTTAACAGTGCACATAATTAGTTGGATGTACAACCAAAAATTTATAAAGAGTAAAATAGAACTGTTGGATTATTTTGATGGAGTACCATCTGAAAATTTCGAGGTATTAATGAATTCTTTGTATGGGATCATAAGTTTAAATCTGTAATTGGGGTCTTAAAGCTTAAGCATCACACGTTTCTATGCAAGGTAAAGGTTTGGTCATGTAGTTCGCAAGATCGTGCTATTCTGTGAGAAGTACGCCGATGCAGGAGGTACATCCTCTCACGATCGAGAATTAGTTATTTTGCCTATAGCCTGGATGGTACCAAAATATTAGTCTACATGTAATCACTATAGCTTCTTCACCCACATTAGTAACCACCTCTTTCACTCATTGTAAGCGTATTTACACAGTTCGCCTCACCTCTCAGCCTCATCTGCCCTTTTTATTAGAGAGAATGAAAATTGTTTTGTTTGGTGATTGTTTGTTTTCTTTTCTCTTTTAACTTGCGGCAATTCTTTAGCTATTAACTTCCGGAATTGATGCACTGACCTTAATTCTTTTCGTATTGATTGGCAAGCTCGCTGGACGCTGGTACTTGCATCCAATACAGTTTGAGTCAAGTAGAAGCATGATTCAGTAGAGGCATGATTCAGCATGCAATAAAGTCATTCTAAAAAGGCTCTCAAAATAAAAAGTGATTCTAAAAAGGCTCTCAAAATAACTCCTCTCATTTTACTTGTAATAAACCTTTTATCAGTGTGAGGATGTCACCGACTGGTTGGGAACCCTTTTATTTTTCTTGAAGTTTTTGAAATTGAGAGCATTCACTGACAGTTTTCAATCCCATTAAAATGTTGAACAAGATGAAGTAATCACATCCATAAAACAGTGAGATGCTAGCATTCCAAACTTAAAGTCATAATGTACGATCTTATAATCTGGATTTGGTTAATTTTTTTCAAACCTGATTTTTTTGCATATTTGTAATGTTTACACATGTCACAACTTGCACCTAAATGGAATCAGCCAAATTTGTTGTGTTTGTAGGTAAACAGAGCAAAGTTCGACATAAAGTCATAATTCAAGAAATTATGACTTTATGTCCGCCCATAGAACTGCGTGTTAAATGGCCAAAATAACAAGCAGTGTTTCTTTCACGTTACCTCGTTATTTCAGCTCAAAATGGACAGAAACCATTCCCGATCATTATTACTAGTATTATTTCAGCGTTTTGAGTATATAATGACAAATTTAAAATTTGAAGGAAATCGTACATTAAGCCTTTAAATAGATTTATACACAGGAAATGCTACATTTAAAAGGGGGGGGGTAATCTTACAAAAGGTACATTATTCTCTCAGAGTACTCTTTACAGGATCAAGGTACCCCAGACCTACCAAGACATCTCGTAACCATAAAATCTTCCATGTTTCCATGTTAAGTTTCTAGGTACTGTAAATGTAGTACGAGTCATTAGTTTTGTGTATGAATTTGTGCCAGAATTCAAATAGGTTTAATACACTTAGTGCACCTTTGTTGACGTCACTGTGTGTATTATGTTGCGTAACTTTGACACATGCGCACCGTTCTCGGAATCACAACATAATACACTCGCATGTAAATGGCACAATCAGATCAGAACGCTCTCAGATACAGAGACGCATTTTGACGTCACTACCAAAGGGAATTGACACAAGGTATAGAAGATATATTGATTACTAGGGGTGAGCCTATCACCAAAACGTGGGATTAAATCTTTAGCGTTACACTGAAGTTAATTTCCTATAGTTTTGTTACCATTGACCACCCCACCATCTGTGAATGCATCGTGTGACACAAGCAGCCTGTTTTGACAGGCTACCCCAGTTTTAATCCATACAACCCCTATGGAAGACATGTCCTAATTATCTCCCACAAAGAGGGTGTAGGCAACCCAATATGAAATTCACACCCCCTGTGTGGAAGATGCAAGGTCATGTCTTCCATAGGGGGTGCATGGATTTCAAATACAAGTTTTTTTCATCATCTAGGTCAGTTCCACTTCAAACCAGGGCAATAAACTCAGCCAATTCATCCCAGACCACATCCCTGTGTACTCTTTAGCAATATGAACAAGCACGCACACACGCCGAGTAACCACACAATAATAAAGAATAAGCCCACAGATATTAAAGCTTCTCTTGTCCCTCAAAGCACTTCCTGTGATGTTTTTAATATACGTCATTCCGCTTTTACAATATCCATACCAGACTACGGATATTCCAAAGGTTGGTATTTCTGCTTCTGTTTATGAAGCTTGGTTTGAATACAATATTAAATAACCTATATCATGTCTTGTCTCCAGTTGAGAGTAATGCCAGTTTGGATTTTGCAGTGGCAAATTTGAATCAGTGTATTTACATGGTCGATTTGCTAGTGCAAGGAAAAATCACCCTTGTACGCATGTGTATACACCCCACAGGATTAGGTTAGCGTGCCCAATGCGAATTTGCCACCACAAAATCCAACATGTAGCGTTACTCTCAACTTGAGACGAGACCAGGGTTGGCGATTATTTTGATTTTTTTTCTTTAAAAGAATTTTTTTAAAGCAATTAAACTGATTTAAATCAGATTTTTTTTATAAAAACCAATTTTTTTTTACATTTTTTTTTATTCCAAGACCTGCTATACGGGTCCATGATAAAGTCAAATGAGACTACTGATTAAAAAAAACAGATCATTTGATTTCAATCATGATTTAAATCAATTGATTTAATCTTGCCAACCATGGATGAGACAGACTATACATTATGTACCGGATTTTATGAATAAGGTTTTAAAGGTAAAGGTTGTGCTAGAGGCTAGTTAGTTACAGCAATGCTCACAGACTGAAGTGCCGATCTTTTTACCCTTGGTGTTTGAGCAACATTTTCCCTCCATATAAAGGGTTCACAAGTTCTATGCTTCCCCAAGACTTTTTAAAAATAAATCAGTGTTGTTGACAAAATTTTAAACAATAAGTTACTGATAGCCTACTGTGTTTCACACACTAAGTCAAAATTACAATGTCACTCATTTATGTAAGAAAATATCAATGCAGTTTTGAAGAAGTTTTCATACCTCAAGTCCTAGCAGTCATATTTCACAGTACTGATGACTGGGGGATACATTTAAAATTATCCTTCAAATTACCGGACTTGAAAAATTTACTTGGGAATTCTTGTGCTCTTTAAAATCATACCCCTTATTCTACAAGACAGTCACCAGGCAAAGTTTAAGATGTCATTAAGATTGTACTCGGACACAGAAAACAAATAAAACTCAAACTATTAGTTTGCCACTTATGAATGCTGTTTAATTTCTTATCATCTCATCATAAGTAGAATTTCAATTTCTGAGTGAATTGAATTACAATGTTATATTATTTATCAACTTTTGGCTGAAAAAATAAAAGCCAATTTTTAGGGAGTATTGATCCAGACAAAATTTGACTTTAACTTCCCCACTTTCAACTTTCACACCCTCTCAACCAAATACGTTCATAAGGCTGATGTATTTATTCCACACCCAACCAGGGAAAATATTTTCATTTCAAATCCACTAAATGATATTTTCTCATCAGGCAAATCTTCGAACATAAGGCTGATGATTTTCCTTAGCTAAATCCACTTGAAAGCTAACTACCATCATAAGCAGATATATATTTTAACAGCCAAATCCTAAACAATTAAACAAACCATCATACTTTGTTATATTTCTAAATAGCCATATACTTAAAAGCAGCCAAATAAGGCTGCTATCAAACAAACAAACAATTACACAAACAATCATATCAAAAAATACCATCATACTTAGATATATTTCTACTTAGCCAAATATCTTCATAATGCTATTATACTTTAGCAGCCAAATATATGCTTAAAAGGCATCCAACCAGGGAAAATATTTTCATTTCAAATCCACTAAATGATATTTTCTCATCAGGCAAATACGTACATAAGGCTGATGATTTTCCTTAGCTAAATCCACTTGAAAGCTAAATACCATCATAAGCAGATATATAATTTAACAGTCAAATCCTAAACAATTAAACAACCCATCAATGTCACTCATTTATGTAAGAAAATATCAATGCAGTTTTGAAGAAGTTTTCATACCTCAAGTCCTAGCAGTCATATTTCACAGTACTGATGACTGGGGGATACATTTAAAATTATCCTTCAAATTACCGGACTTGAAAAATTTACTTGGGAATTCTTGTGCTCTTTAAAATCATACCCCTTATTCTACAAGACAGTCACCAGGCAAAGTTTAAGATGTCATTAATTCTTCTTTTTTTTTCACCCTTTTCTTTCCTTTTCTCTAATGCAGTTCATCTGTTTAATCAAGTACACATAAACCAGTCATTTGCACAAGCTACAATCCCCGAAAAATGTCGTTGAAACGCTTTAGGCATCTTGAATGAAATCCAAAGTGTATATTTAATGTGGATGCAAATGTTCAATATTTGGAATTAGAAGCAAGCTGGGCCATCAATTAACACTTTTCCTTCCCCACCCCCCATCATTCAATGTTGCGACACTTTGGAGACACGCTGAACACATTTGCACGTTTCAACATTGCACGGGGGAGTGGGGGGACTAATTTTCCCCTAAAGACGCTTTAATGTTTCAAGACATATTTCGGGGATTGTATGAGGCAAACGCTAAAATTAACATCTGATTTTAATCTTTTGGCTATAACTTTAAAACTACTTGATAGAATCACTCCAAATTTTCAATGAATATTAGTTAGTGCATAAGCTATGATATGGGTATAAAATAAAACAACTAATTGTATCAATTTTGACTATATCGCCCTGCACTACAAGCAGGTTGCACCCCCACCTGTGTATGTCTACAATCATAGATTGAATACAATAACGCTCTTTTCAAACATACTAATCTTACAGATGTGAGTGATCAGCATGATATAGTTCAATGCATAGGTATCGCGTGAACGCTGCAGTGCAGGGCAATATAGTCAAAAAACGACCTTTTTCACCTTTTTCAGACCAACGCCCTCCCCCAAAGCAAAAAAACAAAACAAAACGAACCAATAACAAAATCGCATTAGTACGCTTATGAAGTAGGCCTACTCATGCAGAGATATCTTTAAAATTTATATTTTATGTGCGTGAAATGGTAAAGTGCGATTGTAAATCGTCCCATTGAATCACATAATGATTTGACGGTTTACCCTAGCCTAATACTGAATATTAATACAAGGAGTTTCTTTAATTTAGAAATGGTAAACCGTTGACAAAATTCATAATTTAGGCCGATTTGGTGTCAACTTTTATTTGTAAAGTGTTTTGTTTGAAAGCTTGTTAAAAACTACATCTAATTTTACTATTTTACGTTTTGTTAGCTCTAACATTATTTACATTTTACTGATTTTAGCAAATGTAAATCGTCTGTCGAGATTTACCATTTTCATAATCACGAGAATGCAATGCGCACCCATATATCACGGAATCCCGTAATTATTTCAACATGACAGCGTGGTGTAATGGACAGTACTTCAGACGGTGAAACGGAAGGCTAGTGGTTCGAGCCTCAACAGTTTCACCTTTTTTTTTTTTTTTTTGTGTGTGACTTATTCAAACCAGTAAACTATTCTTCTGTATTCATGACAATTGACATTGTGAAACACGAAAATAAGTTTTAAAGCCCTAATTTATCTATGGCATGATAATTGATTTTTTTTAAATTGTAATAAAGACACAAATAGATCCGGACATCTTTGAAGGTTATGAATATGGGCACTATAGCAATTGTAAGATAAACTATTCTTCTGTATTCATGACAATTGACATTATGAAACACGAAAATAAGTTTTAAAACCCTAATTTATCTATGGCATGATAATTGATTGTTTTTGTTTTAAATTGTAATAAAGACAAACATAGATCCGGACATCTTTAAAGGTCATGAATATGGGCACTATAGCAATTGTAAAATAACCCCCCCCCCCCCACACACCCACACACCCCCACCCCGTTCAAGTTTCATACGTTTCATAAGTATTTTACTTATAGAGTGCTTGCACATAAGGTCATTAGTTCAAATCATCTCCTCTATAGGCACGCTCCAGAAGATATGCAAATGGATGGAGTACAAAAGAATTATTTGACCACTACCTAAATAAAAGATGAGTTGTTTTATTTTGTGCCCACATCATAGCCTATCTATTAATGAATAGTCATGGAAAAATTTTCACGCAGTACCTATGCATGTAACGATATCATGGTGATTACTCACATCTGTAAGCTGAGTATGTTTGAAAAGAGCGCTATTGTATTCAATCTATGATTGTAGACATACACAGGTGATGGGTGCAAGCTGCTTGTAGTGCAGGGCGATATAGTCAAAATTGATACAATTAGTTGTTTTATTTTATACCCACATCATAGCTTATGCGCTAACTAATATTCATTGAAAATTTGGAGTGATTCTATCAAGTAGTTTTAAAGTTATAGCCAAAAGATTAAAATCAGATGTTAATTTTAGCGTTTGCCTCAGACAATCCCGAAAAATGTCGTTGAAACGCTTTAGGCATCTTGAATGAAATCCAAAGTGTATATTTAATGTGGATAAAAATGTTCAATATTTGGAATTAGAAGAAAGCTGGGCCATCAATTAACACTTTTCACTTCCCCACCCCCCATCATTCAATGTTGCGACACTTTGGAGACACGCTGAACACATTTGCACGCTTCAACATTGCACGGGGAGTGGGGGGACTAATTTTCCCTAAAGACGCTTTAATGTTTCAAGACATATTTCGGAGATTGTAGCTCAGATTCACATCTGCATAGTGCATACACATGACTGCTGATCCAGCATATTGTATTGGCTTGAATTTTGAGTTATATTCATGTCTATGAATTTAGAAACGGTCAATACATGTACCCTCATTCCAAGATAATTTGCTAGATAGTAACTTGCCCAGCTTTTATATAACTTAGCTATGAAAAATTTATTTTTTGCTTTGAATTTGTTAACAGCCATGGAAACCTGGGCCATCTACATAAATTATACATATAAAATACAATGTACAGCTTAGTTATAGGTAGAGAATGAAAGATAGGATTTTGTCTTTTGCCTATCCAATATCGTATCATAATGGATGGGCTGGCCAATATTTTGAGTAGTGGATGCCGGCGCAATTCTCATTCTAATTCAGTTGAAGTATAATTTTCAAAAGTAAAAGTGCTTTTTTCCAGAAAAAAATCATGTTACTTTTGTGAGTACATCCCCGTTGTTTTATGAACGAAACCGTTACGAACATCTAAGCCACACATTCGGGCACATGTATTATGCGAACGCATTACTGCGTGATCATTGAGGATCTACAAGCGTGCCGCTATTGCGTGTCGGCACGCTCACTGTCTTATATGATTGACTATCCACTATCGTGTCATAATGGATAGGTGAAAACCAATCAAATTGCATGTATTCTTGATGTCCAAGACGCACCAACTGAACAAGAATTACTATTTTATTAAAAGTAGTTAATGATCAACATCAAATTCTCTTATTAAAAACCTCTCATAACTTGCTATGAACATCCCTGTATAGGCCTATACATCAGTAACCACATAGCTAAGGTGGGTTGGAGGTAGGCCTGGCATTTTCGGTAATTTTGTACCCGGTACCAGCGCGTTAAAGTTTTTTTTTTTTTTTTTAAGTTTTTTTTTCTTTTTCGGTTTTGTAGTGTCGGTGGACCTAGACCTAAATGCTAGGATCATTCATGGTTGACCTAAAAAAAAAATTTTAAAAAAAAATTTCAAGATGTTTTGTATTTTAATATGAAAATTGATAATTTGTATTCATGTCATACTCTATTAATGATTTCAAAATGCATTGAATTTGAATGCATTTTGAAATCATTAATAGAGTATGACATGAATACAAGATATCAATTTTCATATTAAAAATACAAAAATATCTTGCCAGCCTTAGTTGGAGGGAGCAAGACCTAGCTATGTTGCACTCAAATATTCAGACAAATAAAGCTGACACAAGAAGAATGGTATAGGTTCTATAAATACCCCAAGGCTTGATATAAAGGGGTGTAATTTCCATCCCTTGTGCATGATTTTTCTTGGGCGGAGGAAAACATCCATTTTTTTGTTTTTAGTTATTACTGGCCTTAACTCAAGAACAGCAAAACCTATATGGATATAGAAATGAGATTTTTGGCTTCCTCGACTCATTTCAGTACAAGATCAATGCATTTAAAAAATAATAATAAAAACAGAAGCACATTGCAGTTCTTTTAGTTTAAAAATAGAATAGCTGAAACTGGCCAAATGTGGTTCTAACCACCCCACTCGCCTTCAATTGGATAATTTTATGACACATCTCACCAACGGCAGTCCGATGACTAATTTCATTAGATTTCTAATTTGCGTTATTAAATCAGTCTACCATTAATTACCATTTCATTTCAACAATTTGTTCAATTTGCTCATCCAAATAATAGCATTTGTACATGGATATATATCATTCTAGTTTTTTTTATGGAAAATAATTTATGCCTACATCACTATGGACCATAATAGCCTCATCCCAATGGCATAGTCCATAACCTCAATTACATAATCATAGCGCAAAAGTTGACCTTAAGTTGCAGAGCATGAGTTTTTGTACCCAAATCTTCAAAGGTTATTCAATGAATGAAGAAATATATTTGGGTTTAAGAACTGTGCCCCTGATAGATGAGCATGTTGTGGATCCTAGTGCATAAATCTATAGAATTGTTGTAGTTATTCAAA
Organism: Amphiura filiformis; assembly: GCF_039555335.1. Classification (NCBI taxonomy): domain Eukaryota; kingdom Metazoa; phylum Echinodermata; class Ophiuroidea; order Amphilepidida; family Amphiuridae; genus Amphiura; species Amphiura filiformis. The sequence goes on along the minus strand of NC_092636.1, from coordinate 37,830,984 downwards.
TTAAATCAGGTTAAGTCCAACTTATCCAACGTAAAAAAACATGAGACAAACCACTGATTATCAATAGATGAAACAATTCGCATTTTCCCTCACATCATTTATCAGCAATGGATCAATTCTGAATGGGATACATGTCGTACATCTTTCCTTTAACATGGCAAATTTAAGGTACTTATGACAAGACTCTTTGGTGCATGCAGACCTGATCATGTAAACTCTGAGAATTTTCTCAGTCATGTACGTCCAACAAGCTTTAATGCAATACAGATCTACTTGAGTGGGAATTTTTACATAAAGTTACTTGAAAGTTGACCTCCAGGGACTAGCATTATCAAGTGAACAGAGCTAACTAATGGGTGGCAAGAGATCTGCATCAGTGCGCATCAATGTGCACTCATGTGATCCACATCAATAATGGCAACTGTCTACATGGCATACCTATCCACATCTGGGAATGATTATGTAGTGAGCGCATTTTGTTACATTGCATTATACCATGTATACTGTGTCTGCGAGTGTTTGTGGTGCACAAGATGCCATGTGTGTATAGTTCACATTGATCCACATCTCAGAGGTTTACATTGATGCAGATCTCCCATGTGGAGCCAACCAATATTATATCATCACTTGATGAGAGGACTTTTAAAAGTAAAGGGGTTTAACTACTGCTACACAATCAAAATTTCCTTTAAAACGTTGTACAGCTCACTATAATTTCATACTAATTATAGAAGCTGATATTGTGAGCAATTCATGCAAGATTATCCCTAATGCAGCAAACCAAGTACAGGTATTAAACCAAAGAGTTACAGAAATCCCTTAGATCCGTTTAACTTGACAAGGGCCAGATGGACATTGTGATAATATGCCAGGCACTGCACTGCATATCAGATGAATGTGATGCATTTTTGAATATTAGTGAAAATTTACTACGGGTTAACTCCATTAATCCAATGTAAGGTGTAGTGAAGAGCAAAGATAAAATAGATAATACACATGCAAAATCAATGATTCTCTCTATGTACATAATAAGATCTTGTCTCTTGCTGTGTGTACATCTAGCGATAAGAAATCAGTGGTTGTCAAGTAGTTCGGGTAGGTCACATCACACACAGTTGTCTGTGCAGGCCTTAACATAAAAAACAGCATTCAAAATCAACCCAATGTTTAGTGCAAGCTTAAAGGAGTATTTCGTGATCCTAGCATCCTCTTTTTCAGTAAATATCCACACAAAAAAACCCAACTTATTCCCAAAATTTCAATTGATTCTGATTTTGTGCTTGCGAGTTATGCATAATTATTTGTATTACACTGCTCCATAGACAATGTGTTGTAATTTCGTTCTGGTATACATGTACCAGAACGTAATTCAATTTTCACAATATTTTTGCTACACAAATTAATCTCCAAGAAATTGTTTGTACATTTGCATTATGTAGCCAGAGGTTTCCAGGGTTATAAAAATCTCAATTTTTTTTGAGAAAAGAGGGGATGATGCTGACGATCACAAAATGCCCTTTTAACAACAAATATTTGTAAATTAAAAGAAAATAATGGAACTACCATAATATTTGATCTTGTCCGACCAACTCGTTAATAGGTGTATGTTTTTTTAAGAATAAGAATAATAATTTTTATGGTATGCTAACTACAATAAAGTAGACAAATTAAAATGGCAATTAAATCAGAGGAAAGTTATTACCCCAGCATGTCACATTTACTGCCTACAGCAATTTATGTACATGTAGTTACGGTAGTGACTACTTCTAGTCTTACCAAAATAATTACAAATTGAAAAGTTTTTATATGGTACGAAATTACAAAATGGGCAATGGTACACTTCTGTGCGGTACTTCTTTGCAGTCTTCATTCATGATAGAAAAATAAAAGCTAAGTACTAGTAGAGATGCCAATTCATCTATAACCCACAAAAGATTGGTTACCCTACCCTGAAGACAAAGGTTAATGGACCATGAAGCGCATCTCACGGCAGGTGGCCTCATGGAAAGGTTAATGTCAATTATAAATTCATTAAATGTCTCACCTAATTACACACAATCAAATATGTGGCTAAACAAAGTATGTTTTTCCTATTTGCACACACTGAGTGCTAAGTGCATTTGATTTTCTGCCCTGTATATTCGACATCTGGAAATACATAAAGCCACTATGTGACACACTCATGGAATTTCCTTTTAAATCCCAAACCTCATTCGATGAAGCAATTGCCTTCTCCATTTCCCTCAACTTGCATACATAATCACTGAATAGCAAGTTATAGTGTATAATTTGTTTACTATACATCTCTGACACTTTTTTAAACTTCAAGTCACATTAAAGTTATATACCTACATAGGTAGTGATTATACAGAACTTTTTAAATGCAAGCTTTGATTGAATACATACATGTAGACAATAGTAGTACATGTAATTATTGCAATATACAAGGAATTAATTGATGATGTTACTCAGTAAAGGAATACCATCAAGATTGCCAGAACAGTGATTCTCCTTTGTAATGAGCTCAGAGGTATTTGAAGGCATTAATGTATGTTTGTAAATTGCTATCTTCAGTAGATAACAGCTATTTCAATATACGTACATATCTTTGTTTCTCAGGATTTGCCATCTGACTTTTTTAATAATGCACTGTACTTATTATGGAGGTCTACTTATAGTTTAAAAGTTGATCTAAATTTTCAAGGATAGATGTTATGTTTTGCTCTTTTGATCTAGGCCTAAAAGCATGATGGGCGTTTGATGAGGTTTCAGCTAACATTGCCTTGTGTTTATTTTTTTAAAATGTATATGCATGTTATTGTTTTTAAAAAAAAACCTTGACTATATTTACATGTATTATTATGTGCTATTTATATGTATTATTTATGTGCTATATTTTTATATTGTATATTATTGTTTTGTCACTCATAAGCCAGAATTGGCTGGTCTCTATGTGAGAGTGTGGCGTTAATAAAGATTTAAACTAAACTAAACTAAACTGTTATCAGATGCTATCTTCAGTAGAGAGCAGCCTCTTATACGCCTGCACTGATTTTGGATATCTAAGGGCCAAATCAAAACTTGACTGACGGCTGACCGCCGGTTCTGTCCGGTTTCTATTGTCTTAAAAACAAAGGAAACCGAACGGAACTGGCAGTCAATCGCAGGTTGAGTTTTGATTTCATCCCTAAAGCATATACATGTAACAATTATGTAACATTTGGAAAGATGTCATCACATGCTATCTTCAGTAGACAGCAACCTCTTTAATACCACCTTACTGATTTTGGATATAGGCATTAATATTATAAATCTAGTTACATACATATCTTTGTTTTCAAGGATAGATGTTATCAGATGCTATCTTCAGTAGACAGCAACCTATTTACTATCATTTTACGTACTGATTTTGGATACTGGTATATCTAAAGGCATATTAACCAATAGGCCTACCATGTATGTAGAACACATCATTGTTTCCAAGGATATGTTATTAGATGATATCTTCATAAAATAGATAGCAAAGAGCCTCATACCATACTGATTTTGCAGGTCTAAGGCGTAAACCCATAATTCAGCAAAACATCTAATTGCTTTGACAGTAACAATGGGGGATTAATATTGATAGAAATTTAGGCCACTTTTTGGGCAGTTTACATCAAATGTAGACTGAGAATTAGACTGAATTTTAGACACTAAGCCAAAAATAGCATTTTTCACATGGGTGGTTCTGGAATAAAAAGCAAACATGGGTTTCATCATGGGCTTTTATAAATGAGTGAAAAGAAGGAATTTTCTACTTCAGTGAATTATTAACAAACAATGAGCATGGATTTCAATGGGATGTATATTATTTGAATAGTAATTTTATAGTTAGTAATCTTCAGAACAAATTCAGAACAAAACAATTGGGCTGGCAAAGAAATTGGGATTTGATTTGGGAGCTGACAGTCGATAATTGTGAAAGGCTAATCCCCTATTCATATCTAATCACCAATTTCAGACATTCTAGGTTTGCATACAATGTAGTCATGTACTGCATTTTATTTATTCAGTGATTTCCTCATCCATTGGATGTAAAAAATCATCACAATTCTAACAGATTTTGGCACCTTTGTTTGTGTCATACTCATACATGTATATGGCCTGCTGGTGGTTAAGCCAAAAGCAGTGTATTATAAGACAAAATTCCCAATGAAGAAATTAGCTATGTGTGTATAGCCCTACTAGTATAGGGCCTTTTGACTGTGGTGATCCAAAATCATACTATAACATCATAAAACCTGGCTACATCCAGAGAACTGCTAAACCCAGTGACTGCATCCCCAGTTCGTGTGGAGTGGTCACCGGGTTTGAGCGGTTCTCGGACATACATGTAGTAGGGCTATGTGTGTATCAGCAGGGCTTTATCAACACTGCTGCTTTCCTTGTTTTTTGCCTAATTTTTTAATTTTTTATGGACTTATCCTTCACTTCAATTTATACACAATTTCATTTTTTTTTACACTTTCGCTGGGATCACTGAATCTGTACTCAATATAAATTTCTTAATTAAGTAGGGTGTAATAAAAATATTTTTTTTTTTGCGACTAAAATAATTTTATCTAACTCTGTTCAAGCTAGTCAACAGTGGCGGATTTAAGCTGTCAGCAAGTCAGCAGTTGCTGACAAGGCCCCCCTGCTATTTTGATCCAAGGGCCCCCCCTGCTTTTTTTTTTTTTTTTTTTTTTTTTTGCTTCAATTGTTTTGTGCAAGGTTCAAATCTAGGTGTGCTGGGTAGAATAGTTATGAAAAAGTTATGCCCGTGCATACAAAAGGCCATTCAATTTATGCCAGAATTTGTGATTCGTGGGTTGCTTTTCCTTCTCTTTCCATGGAGTGTTAAGACTAGTAGCCCTAAAACTAATCAAAAAATATGAGGCCTGGTATGTGGCACACCCAGGGCCCTATACCACGAAAAAGTTTCACACAGTTTCTATAGAATCGGACTACGACGACGAGTTGCTGTACACTGATAATCCTACATGATTATATATACTCAAAATACAAATACGACCGTAGGTCACCTAGTATGGGCCCAGCTCCAGGGCCCCGAATGTTGAATATAAGGGTATCATTAAAGCTGGCTCTAAAACTACGAAGGACCCAACATGTGGACCGTGCAATGAAACACTCATAGTGCACTTACGTTCACGGCGAATTCACCGTGACCTTTCCAGCCATAAACCCGCTTATTGGAGATTAAACCGACATATGCAGTACTAAACCATTATCTATTGTCCAATGCAAATTTATTACCACCTGATAATATTGATCCAATGAGCGACCGAATTGTCCGTTACGGACGACTAATCCAATCGATAATGACTCTATTGACATGTACGAACGGAGCCCCACTGACCGAGTTTTGGGATATTTTTCACTGGTTTGCAGCTGTTTGCTGTCATTTACTCATCAAGGCGGAGTACCGTTATTATAGGGACTATGCCAATTATTTAAAGATTGACATGTAGAGAATAAGCCATAATTGATTGACAGAAAGTACTAAATTTGTACCTATGACGGTTTTATGACGCCAATCTTCAAAATATGATCCAAAAATGGCTGCCCGGTGAAGTAAAATGTGCATTGGAATAACACGGCGAGTTTGGATAGATGGTAGGATTTCATTTTAATAAAAATGTATGTTCCCCCGTTAAAGCTTGTACCGGGTTGAAGATTCAGATATTTGGAAAAGAATAAGTAATTGAATTTTGAAACAGAGAAAAGTACTAAAATCATAGCTTTTATACTTTTTGATATATGATACTAACTAGTTCATCCCCAATAGCTACGATACAGCGCTACCAGTAGGGTTCAATTGCCTATTGTGAGTGCCCCTGTGTTGTGTGCATACATGTAGTTAACAATAACTGCATGATGTTAGGCCTAAAGGCCTTTCCACTTAAATGTGAATTTTGCAAATGTTGGCCCAGATATCCAAGATCAAGTGTTCCCGGGGGCCAGGGCCGGATTTATATACCATAGGGCCCAGGGCCACTAAAATTTTGGGCCCAAAAAATTGCCCTGTGCAGTGTGCATCTTCCAATTTAGCCGAAAAACACCATGTTTTGGGCGGGTACAAACATTGCAAAATTTTGCGCGCTTCGCGGGCACTGGTCTGTTGTATTGCAAAATACCAGCTTCAATTTGGGCTAAAATAGTCTAAAATCTTTTTTATTCAGCAAAAATGTCCTAGTAGAATCTAAAACTTGGCCACTTGAGTGCACATGCCTTCCTCACGGTGCGTTTGGGGCCTCCAAATTTTGGCCTAGCCCAGTGCCCCAAAAAGGTAAGCCCGGCCCTGCCGGGGCCCAAATGTCAAACCAAAGGGCCAACCGTTTCTCGATAACTATTCATGGGTACATGAGATCCAAAGGTCAAATATTATAGGCCCCCTTGGCGCTTTCTTTAAACATGTGCGGCCTAAAATTTTAGAACAAAGTACTTTAAATCAAATATAACAACCTATAACTTCATGGATCTGAGTTGGCCCTATCAGAATAAAAATATAAATGACCGCCTGGTCCTCAATATTTAGTGTCAAAGATATTGCTTTTGTTATAATAATTAATGTTTCCAAGGATAGATCTGCCATCAGATAGATGCTACTTTTACTGTAAAGTCTGCAGGAGGTCTGTTTTGGAGGTCTGCAAATAAAGTTTTATGGGAGAAGCGAAAGGAAAACTAATTTACCCATGGCAAGAAATGGACGATCCCAATTGTGTTTTGTCATTTCCGGGTCAGGTCATTGCCAGCCACCCATTGTGTTTGTTCATGGTCAGGGATCCAATGGGATACGCCGAATTTGTAAAGATCTTGATGCGCGATTGGGTTTGATGATCATTTATGAATGTCATTCCATCAAGTAAACATCGGAAAAAGTTTCCCCACCCACAACTCCCAATAAGGGTATGGGGGCGATGAAAAGTATATGGTCATTTTCACGGTAAAGGGTGTAACTTTGGATTTTTAACATTTTGATCCGTAGTATTCTAATAAAGCCACAGAATTCCATGATTTTTAGCCACATAAGTCATCTAGTTAGCAGCTACCTTGGGTAGCATAATCATCTTCGGGAGTTACTGCGTTCAGTTTTAGCAGGCTTAAATGTACCTAATATTGCCATTTTGAAAAACTATTAAAAAACAGTAACATTTTTGTAAAACCCTGTGTTTTCTTCAGTTAGTTCATGGATAATTTCTTATCCTGAAAGTACGGTCATATGTTCAGTAAACACTGCCACATTAGATTTAATTGTGAACCGCCCTGTATTTTTGAGACCCGGCCTTCGATATTTGTCGTTTCGGAGGCTTCCTTTTCCGTTCACTCTTGTTAACAAACTTTGTGGGTATAGCTTTGGTTCATAATTCTTGGTTATTTCTTCACTTCTTCTTGATTCATAACAGTTGATATCTGAACTTGAAATGGGTAACAAAAATAAGTCGATTTGCAAGCTTTTAAAATTTTTATAAAATCTTGACTTCAAAGAGCCGATTGTCCGTTAACTTTTTTGAAGCCTCCGAAACAAAGCAAGCTAGGGCAAATATAAATAAAAGAGCTCATCCAATCTATTTATCAAAATGTAGTAAAGTAGATCCTCAAGTCACTTGTTTTTAAATCGTGGAGATATATATGGGACCCAATACAAACTTTCCGTTAACAATTGAAGCCTCCGCTTATAAAAAGGGTAAATTAAGTAATCACTTTAAAAAGTGGTGCTTTGACATTTGATGTACAAGGTGCATTTGCACTGTAATATTGTTTTGCCATTATGTCACATGTACATGTATGTTGACTCTGTATGATATACAAAATGTATCTCATTATTCATTATTTGTGCATTATGTAGTACACTATGCCATGTATGTATACACACATTTGCAGCTGTAATTGTGATTCTCTGTGATTATATTATTCTTATGTTTGCTTTTTCCAATAAAAAATATAATGACAAAAAAAAAAAAAAAAAAAAAAATTGAAGCCTCCGAAACAAATGAAGCCTCTGAAACAACAATGAGGTTAATTATCATCTATGCATATATATCTAAATTGGTGTGTTCCATATTGAATTGTTACATGATATGTGCAGAATGTCATAAATTTAAAAATTTTTTGATATTATGGTTAATGTTTGAAAAATATACTGATACCCAAGAAAGCCCGTTTCGGAGGCTTAACAAATGGGTGAAAAAATTACCATGTGATAAATCTACAATATCTGCCGCATAGAATCATTGATTCAATACACACAAGAAAATAACAGCTTAGATGATCCCAACAGTGTTGTTTTCAAAAAAACTACTTCTGCAATGTATTGTTTAGCCATTGTTAACATGAAGCCTCCGAAATAAAAAAAAAATGACTTGCTGTGATAATTTAATTTTTACTGAAATTCAATACTTAGAAGCAAAGCATGAAAATTGGTAAATGATATTTTTTACCTATTTTTTCATGTCAACTTGTAGTAGTTAGCCAAATATTTTACTTTTATGATCACCTGTGTTGTTTTAAACTGAAGCCTCCGAAACACAAATCGCTTGAATTGCCAATTCTAAAAAATAACTCCAATTTCTGTGAAACTTAGCTGGGAGGTTCCTTTCATCAAGTAGTATTTGTACATGAAGTTAGACATTCAAAATTATTTTAGGAACCCAATTAAAACTTGAAAAATATGTTTAAGGTTGGGAAATTTCCATTGCAAATGACCCTTGATGTTAAAAATTGTCAAAACTGCAATTACAAACATAGCAAAACATGATATAAAATTTAACTTATATCTGTTGACTTACTTTGGAATGGGATTTCACATGTATTCCAGCTTCCATGTCATAATTTTCTGAGCTTATGTAAAATACATTTTTTTTTTTTTTTTAACCAAAATGTTATGGAAATGTCAAATTTTTTATCAGAAATCAAAAGGTTTAAGCCTTGAAACATTATTTTACTGGAATTTAAGTTGCTTATGCATGATCTCAGTAAACAAAAACATATTTAAGTGGTTTGAAATTTTGACCCTAAAAATCAAAAGTTACACCCTTTACTGTGAAAAAGACCATATACATGTGTATTAGTGCACACATAATTAAGAGTGATAATTCACTCTCCTTATGTAACGGAAAATATAGAGAAGTAAGAAGTTAACAGCTCAATAACAAACAAACAAAAATGAAGTGTATTATGACAGGTCAATTACGTTGCACTTATAATCCTTTTATCCATTGAAACTTCCAGGTCACTTACACACCTGAGATCTTGAATTGTATGCACCAGAAGTGGAAGTAAGATTAAACAAATTCCTTCTTGGGACAGAAGAAGTCCCATTTGGTGTATTCAGAATCTCCTTCGATTTAGCGGAAAAGTAGCATTTTCAGCTACGTAAATGATTGGTTTCAAAGTGTCCTTTTTTTAGAACACTTACACTTATCTATAGCTCACACTTAGAACACTCTCATAAGTCTGCCACAAAGTCTCTTGCTTTGAACTGTCCTTTAAAGGATGTCTCCGGAAATCACAACATTATGCCTTATGTTACAAAAATAACTATCAAGCTCAAATCACATGGTTTTATACCTTAGAAACACTTCTTAAAATGAAATGAACTAGTCATGCATGTGTCTGTCCCAACAAAAGTTCACATCGTTTTGACCAAAAAATGCATACATTGGATTGGAATTATTAAATTAATTGAAACATTGATTTTACTACTTATTCTTGAAATGAAATCTTAAAAATATGCTTGAAAGATCTTAAGGAGGTTGCATTTTCCTGTCATAGAACAGAAATCACTAATTAGATTAATGGCCGGAAAGTAACATCCCAACACCCGGTTCCACTCAGAGGCACACATGCTGATACTTTGAAAATGTATTTTATACATGTACTTGAAAGCAAATGTGTACAGCATCAAAAGTCCTTATAATAGGGATGATCAATGAACCATCAACTTGATTAGAACACTCCCATAGACATTTATTTATATTTACCGTACTGACGCGAGTATAGTACCACCCCGTTTTTGGGTGAACATTTTTCAAAATTGGGGGTGGGACTATACTCAATTTCAACAAAAAAAAATGAATGCATTTTGAAATCATTAATAGAGTATGACATGAATACAAATTATCAATTTTCATATTAAAAATAACAAAACATCTTGAATTTTTTTTTTTTTTTTTTTTTAGGTCAACCATGAATGATCCTAGCATTTAGGTCTAGGTCCTGGGACACTCCAAAGCCAAAAAAATATAAAAATAAAAAATTTTTATTTTTTTTATTTCTGAAATTTTACGAAAATTTGGGGGTGGGACTTTACTCGAAGGTGGGACTATACTCGTGTCAGTACGGTATTTATTTTTATTTATAACATTCGGCAAAACGCCAGGCTAAACCCAATATTGACAAGCAATAAATTGAAGGGATGCCTATACATGAATAACATCAAAAACAAACAAAGAGAATAAATAAAAACACAAAAAGGTACCAAAACATGCCAAACAGACAAAAGAGGCAAGAGGAAATAGCTGGGAAAATACACAAAGATACTGGCTACAAGAGGTGGGATTGGACAGCCAATTTGAAGGCCTGAAGGGATGTGGACTTGACGATGGCTTCCGGAGGTAATTCCAAAGCGAGGAGCATATGGATAAAATGATCTCTTAGAAAGAGTCAGGCGGCAAAAAGGGGGATCAACAGCACATGCAGGGAGCTCAACTGTGCACTGCTTGCACAGACATATCTAAATTGAGCTCATTCTTTTATTTTTCATAATTTTTCTGTAAAAATTAGGGATGTTAATGCCAATTATGTTTGGTAACTATCCTGCAAATTACAGCAACATAACTTATTTGGTTTTTCTGTAAGTGTGAGTCAAAATTGGTCCATCGCCACAGTGCGCTTAATTGCCAGTGGCCAAGTACAGCACTGCTCAGAATGGCACAAAATATTCAGATCAATAAGATCAGGTGAAAACCTTGACCTACTGAGCTGTAATTTGGCAGAGTTGCCATTATTACCTCTATCATATTCATACCCTCTGTAAAAAGGTTAAAAAAATGGACAAGTAGATCTTGAGTTAAAAATTAAATCACCAGCTTACCTTTGGAATTTCCATACACCTTCCGAGTCATGTTAAAAATAGACACCTTTCTTAACATAAATGTGAAGTTTCATGCTCATTTGATGTATTTTTCACCTGATCTCAACCCTAAACATTTTCTTATAATATTTATACCATCTATACTGACCTGCTACTATACACGCACAGGAGCTGTACTTTTAAAATACACGCCTAATCAATAATGAGTCTTTCACTCCATTGTTTTATACTGTGCTCCCTGTAGCATTATGGAGTGACCAGGTCCTAGAGTGTGATGGTTTTGTAGCAGATGACAGTGTTCATTCAAGCCTATCAAGGTCAGTTATTAGCCACTTGCTGAATGGCTGGGCATTATCAGCTATCAAAGAGATACCTTATGCAGCTGCCAATCACAGTAGAGGTTAATCATTTTGTTAAAACCCCAGAAGTGATATCAGGACAAAGCTGTGCATGTTGGTACTTGATTGTTTGGATTCCTATGTTGAAAATCCCTTGTAGTAGTATTTTTCTTATGTGCAGTGTACAATGTATATTGTTGTGGAAAAAAAGTTCTCCTGGACTTTTGATTTTGTGCCATTTCGGCCATTTTGGATGATTTTTGACAAATGTTTTCTAAAAGCATGATTTCAGTGCCTCGGTTTGAAGAAATAATTTATGCTATTGACTAGTAAAGTGCCATTTCATAAGAAACCCCTTTGATACTTTCACAATATGCTTGTTTCATGTTTGCATATATGGTCAATTCCAGCGAAAGCGGACAAAATTCTCTCTATGTTAACTTTCCACTTTAAAATGTCATTAATAAAGGAAATCACGTTATTGATGGAGCATATCATGTCACGTCCAATGTGCTCTCTTTGTGCATATAGGCCTTTACTAGCAAGTCATACCAGGGGACAAGTTATGATAGCTTAAATGAATTGGCGTTACCCACTAATTCAAAGATAAAGCACCATATATGTCATTGAATGTCCTTCAATCAAAATGAAATTATTACCGTTAGAAAGACGTTTGCATGATCTATCATCATATGTAAAGCGATTGAATTCCACCAAAGTTTGTGGACTCTAGAGGCCATTAAGTCAATTTGGCTAATAATTTTGTTACCCGCGTATCAAAAATAAAATGATCGTTCTGAAAAATGTTAAGTGAATATGCCATAAATGACTATATCATGAAACGAAGTTTCGTTCTACAATTCTGAGGTCCAAGTGATTATTTTATGCAAATACCTTTTACCCATAAAATTCCATAAAATCAAATTTGACGTTACCCACGTATCAACTGTTACCCACGAGTCCAGCAAATATAATTGCCATAACTTAAATTAACATTTAATGACTTTGGACACTGAATTTAGTTTGACAAGCGCTTAAAATTGTAAATCGTAAAAATCGTTCACCGCTTTAAAAAAGAATCTCTGACGGTTTAAACTTTTGTTACCCACGAATCCCGAATAGATGCTAACCTTGAAAAATAAGGAGATTGTTTATTTTAAGTTTAAATCAGCACATATTCAAGCCATGGGTATGCTATAATTTTGACAGTACTTACAGTTTATACCCCTAAGAAACGCAAACCCCAAACGGTACTATAGTACTTATAGCTTTACCCACTTAATTGGCGTTACCCACGAATCCAAGGATTTACTCGTAAATTATATGTTTCTTATGCATCTTAACATTTTGAAAACATGCGAAATAGGTTCCAAAACAGTCCTGTTTAATAGCGTCCTCTTGAAGGTATACTGAAGCTGCATCATGAAGTTTTGATTGATTATCCTAAATTACCATTTTTGGGTAAATGCAATTGGTTAGAGAAACGGGAATCATTAAAACACAATGGAGGAATAACCGTATGGTGGTTTCCAACCTTCTGTAATATTTTCTATTTTGCCGCTTACCAATACATACCTTTAAATATGTGTTACCCACGAACATTTTGGTTACCCACGAATCCCTACTTAAATTATAGTTAACAACGTATTGATAGTGTTTTAGTTCATAGGAACTGTCAAACACGAGTTAATAGAATATTGCTGCATGAAAATATGGAATGATTTTACTAAAATAATAATATAAAACTGTTTGCTCTGTCTATTTGAATTTGGTAACTTCATTATTCTCAAAATTTTTATACCCAAAATGCCATAATGATCCATTCTAAATATTCCATGTAGTCTGTATTTTGATTAAAATTCATTTTAGTGCCATTGCAGCCTGAATTATTGACATAGGAAAAGTATTTTTAATTTTATTAAAAAAATTAATAGGAATTGCTATTTTCAAGACGCTGTTACCCACGAATCCATCAGAGATCCTCATCCTGCGACGAGATACAAACTCTAACTTTATATTTATATGAAGCATTTATTCTAATCTTTCAAATAATACAGTAATGTTAAATGACAGCCACTTTGGAAAGAGTTCAAGAATTGACACAATCTTAACTGTACACCTGGTTCTTTCTTAAAATTTGTAATAACCAAAATATTTCTTTGTAGATATATGTAATAAAATTCTATTTTACGTTTAAAGTCTTCACCGATTTCTAGTGTATATGAGTCACACATAAAATATTGAAAGATATAAAAAGAAAGTGAAATTTTATGGCGTACAACAGGTGAAAAATGCTTGAATTAAATGGGTAACATGCATATGCGCATTTAACACTTTATTTGGTCTAGCAAGAAAAGTTATTTTTCAATCCGATGGCACTTCCACCTGATGATTCACTAGACATGATCGTCTCATTTGATAAGTCTAGAATTGAAAAGGAAAACATTTTCAAAATGGCCCCCAGAGAGGATTTTGGCCCGCTTTGGCTGGAATTGACCATATATATTTAAACTAAAGAAATATAAAATGTAAATATATGCTTATACCAATTTTGCTCCCATTGCTATTTTTGGACTTTGTCAATTTATTTCATTCCAATGACCGGTCAGAATGGGAAACTTTGAAAATTCAAAATTCGAAACGTTTTTGACCGATTTTGACCATTTTTAACTGAATGTTAAAACCACCAAAATACTTCTGCTGATGAGTTCTTTCCAGAAAACAATCTTTTGTAGCAATAGGGGCAACATGAAATTTTGATGGTCATCCCTACTTATAATAAACTAGATCTCGCGGTTCTCGGATTGGGCGGTTCTCGTGATAGGCCTATCTCTAATTACCCAACGCCCGGTTAATACTTGTCCTGACCGTTCAAACTACTATACGATATACGTCTCTCAATGATTAAGACACAACTATCAACTCTGTTTTGTAGCTGTGACGCTTACTTCGGAACCTATAATAGTACTTATAATCTGAAAACCCATCGTTCGCCTCTTCCAAACCCTGTCCTGCAACCACATCCGAGGACCCCAAAATAACCCGAAATTTTAGTAGTGTCTGGATGTAGGCCGTCAATTCAATCGGGAGAAATGTGAACGCAAACGGGTTACATAGGCCTTACCATAACTGATGATTTTGATGTTATAATCATGTCTTTCAAAATAGGCCTATTGGTCCGATGAGATGCACCTGTTAGTCACTGTAATGCTTTCCGATGCTCGCACTGCGCGCGCCCGTCGGTACTCCGTGCACTACGCGATAGCGCACCGCGTACACGCGATACGCACCGCGAGCTCAGCACGCGTTAGCGAGCCACTCGCACGCGATAGCGCGCGGACAGAGGACAGACACGCCATAATTAGTATTAAGATAACTATCATGAACAAATGACATTATGTCGCAGTGGACGGAAAGTAACGTCCCAACATGTGTGAAATTAGCCATACGTCCAGTATGTCTCATTGTTGCCAAAAGTAGTTAGTAGGCCTACAGATCTAATACTTCCAAGAAAGTAAAAAGTTTGGATGACGGTACACTGAGACATTTGAAATTCTGACCTTCATGTCAGACAGTAGGTCACTTTTACATAGAAATGCCCATACATAGTAAAACTGGAAAGTCTGTACGGTAATATCTGTAAAAGCTAATATTTTTCTGCACATATTTTCGTGCATTTTCATGTCATGGAATGGACATATTGCGAGTTTTAGTAGATGACAAATCACATTGGCATTCACATGGTCATTGTTACATCATGCATTTACCCCGCATGGAGTTGTTGATAATACTATAGACTATAGTATTGTACTAAAACACCGATCACAAAGTAAACAAACACATCCAGCTGTGCAAGGGATGTGACCTTGACCTAGTTAGGCAAGCCTGAACTGCAGTGAATCACATGGTCATTTGACCATAGTCAGGGACACAAATGATTTGCACGGAAGAAAGCGGCACAGAGATTATGCAGAACTTGAACACATAAAAAATGATAAAACACATAGGAAGAAGAACTAAAATTGGCATGGCTAACATCTCATTTACTGAGTCTAAGTCACTAATTAAATTGACTGATACATGTACTTTAAAAAATACATTGTAGATATCAACATTATACATGTACTAAAAAAAACTAAACTAAATTAAATATTTAAAAAATAATACAATAAAAATCAATTTGCAATGCACATGTCACTTATTCGCCACTTGCACGGTTCCGCCATTATGCACTATATGCGGGGAGAGCCTCGAACTGGCAGCATACATGAAAGGAAGAATTACGTAACCTTACACAGAATGTTATATGACTGGTTCAATTCCCATTCATGTATGCTGCCAGTTCGAGGCTCTCCCCACATAGTGCATAATGGCGGAACTGCAAAGTGGCTAATTGCATGTTTTACTTTTTCCACAGTTGTTGGGTACACTATAACTAAAACAGTGCAAAACACATAAATGCAACAATTGAACATAAAAATTATTTAATTTGTGTACTTTGTGGAACATACTCTTTTCATGGCTGTGCATAGTAAGCAGCTGCAAGATGAGTTGTCAAGCTGAATTTATACTCGATCGCTGAAACACCACCAGGAAATCACCTGCACGTGGTTGTTAAGAACTGAGCTCGCTGACTGGTCCAAGTAGTTTTTTTTAACCACTCAGGTTAGACGTACTTCGCTTTTCGAGGTCGGATCTACATTACCCATGAAGGCCATCGCGTTCATTGATTGGCTTCACGATCGCGATAAATGGTTAATATACAACCAATGAACCAATCACAAAACGGGTTATGACATGGCACCCGTTAGAAATTTTGCACACGGCACATCCTGGTGCACTGCGGTGCCATGCTGCTTCGCTTTTCTGTAAAAACGAGTGAGTGGTATAAAGTCGGGGTAACAGCTGTGATTTATGAAGCATGTCTGACGTTTCTCTGTGAAATTTTCGATTCTCAGCAACAGGATTCCATGAAATTGACAATGTAAGTTATTCTGCAGGATCGGTAATAATTAATACCAGTATGTTTTATGTTATGAATAGTGCAAGTTGAACTTGAAGTTTAGGGAGTTTGTGGTTTCGTATACATGAACAGAAGTGTTCTCAGGAAGCTACTTGACGGGCCGTCCTCGAAGTACTTCGACTGCATATCGGGGTTTGGCGAATAGCAGGACACATCACACATGAAGTGTGATCAGGGGTATAGCATTAAGGCCCGTAAGTCGGGGGCTGTTTTCCCATGTTTTTCACTCCTGAGTTTGCAGAAAATCCAAATACATGGGGTGAAAATTAAATCTAGGGGGTGAAAAATATTATGCAGTGTAGTCAGGGGTAGGAGTAGAGGGTCAGAGTTCACCCCCAAGCTTGCACATTCCCAATATATGGACAGTGAAAAATTAATATTTGGTCGCATGTCATAAGTTGGGTACAATTTCCATTACATGGTCAAAAATGACAAAAAATTTATTTTTTGATATGTTGTACATATTGACAACCTCTAATAATTAACACCATTTTGAACCTTATCACATGCTTAATTTTTGAGATAATGCTGAATTACTAATTAATTAATACACAGGCGTCTATGTAAATCTCAATTTTCAAATGCGTTTTTCTCAAATCGGACCTCAATTACAAAAATGACTGTAAATTTTTTATTTTATGCAAGAATGTCATCAGATTTGGAGGATATGTTCTCAATACATTAATGATTCAAATGAACTATTTAAAATAACTGTACGTATAAAATTACATTGTGAAGGTCAATGACCTTTTTACAAGTAATTAGCGAGGCGGTTATTCTATTATTGAGGAAATGAACATCAAGAAGAGAAATGTACATAGCATATTGCTAAAAATACTGAAATTCAACTAGGATTTCATTAAAAATGAAAAAATGGTACATAAATACCCTTTAAGGTGGTACTACAGTAACTAGACACCTTGATAAATTTGTGACTATTTTTGCATTTTTCTCAAAAAATAATATCACACTGGTAGCAAAAGTTATGTATATTATAGGGTAAAGAATCCAGTTACTACACTGGAATTTCAGTGACTCAAGACAAGCGGTACTTTATTTATGATAAGAAAAGAGGTACCGCTAGAATGTACATCATTTCTTAACATAATATAATGAACCCCATGTCTTGAATCACTGAAATTTCAGTGAAGTAATTGGATTCCTTGCCCCTATATTAAATACACAACTTTAAACCAGTGTGTAGTTACTTTTTGAGAAAAATGCAAAATTAGTCACAAAATTGATCAGGGGGTGTAGTACCACCTTAAGTAGTCAGTAATTGTTTTAGTTACAAATTCAACATTCAAAGCTGTCAATACATCATACCCTCCCTAGATTTGAAAAAGTAACCAGTAGTTTTGACATGCTGACATGTGAATTTTCACATAGGCCCTATTGCACACTCCCGCATCCGCCTGCTCCACATCCGCCTGCTCCTCCACCCCTGGCATATTTCATTTCAACTGATGTAATTTTTTTACTGAATAATGTATAATTATATGCTTCAGTAGACTGAAAGAGTATAATATTAGGCTTAAAATGAGGTATCAACCACTGCTGTAGGATATGGGGTTATGGAAAGCCAATCAAATTTGTATCACAATTTTCAGAAAAGTGTAATCCCTCCACCCTTTTAACATGTATATACCCAACTTATGACATGCGACCATTTTTTAAATTTAGGGGGTCATTCACCCCCGATCGGGGTTAACGCTACCCCTGAGTGTGATGTGTCCAGACAGGATATAGCCGAATACGAAAGTCAGCGTAATAGTACGGCATGGCACTATATAGTAAAAATTCCAATTGAATGAACGCAGCTTTCAACTGCTGTACTCGATCCAACCGCGATCGTAATTTCGTATATCACATATTTCAAACTACAACGCGAGGGCACGACCTTGGATACAATGCTAACCAATCATGAGTGTGTTGGCATGGTTAGATTCGCATTCGCATTCGCGTTACTCACGCACAATCGCACATGCTTTGCCGATACTGTTGTTACTCTGCCTCTGGAGCACGTTTAGCAATTTAATCAAAGTCCAACTGCCGTTTTTGTACCTGTGCTGCAGCCATCGCCATTAACTTTGACTTTGTATATATTTTGATGTACTATTTACCGTTAAACTTTGTGCGACTATATTTTATTTATTTGTGCAAATTTAATGTTGTCGGGAGAGTGTTTTTGTGAACTCCCTTTACCTACCGTACTCTTCAAAATTTAAAAGGGAAGAGGTGCTCCTACACAAAAGGAGGAATTTCCAATAGGAAACGAAACGAAACGAAAAAGCTGGCGACTGGCGTACATCACGCAATGTACGCAAAAATTTGTCATGCTATAGAAAGCTGCGTTCATTCAATTGGAATTCCCACTATAGCTAGCCTAGTGCAGGGTCGGATCCAGGACTTTTTGATAAAGGGGGCGCCTTTTGGTCGACGACGAAAAAAATGTGTTCAAGGGGGTTACCCCCTCGAAAAACGGTTTTGGCCCATTGTTAGCTGTTCATGGCCGAATTGGTTCCTTTTTTTAAATTTCTTACAATTTTTGTATTTTTAAGTTACCGGCGCCCTTTGGCATTGCTAGTAAAAAAATAGAGGGGGCACGCGCCGACTGCGCCCCCCCCCCCCTAAATCCGCCCCTGTAGGCTGTACTGTAGATAGGTATAATACAAAAAAATTTGAACTTTTTTTGATTCTCATCAAAGTAATCTCATATTAAAGAGCTAAATGAAAGAAAACTGATGAGGCATAAATGAATGTCATACGACATGTGGTTGCGGAGATATGCTAATTTGAATGTCTCAATTTTTCAGCCAATTTCCTGTACAAACTTTTTGTGCATGCACATATTAAAATGCTTATAGGCCTATACTCTGCATTGTGAGTACACAAGTTTAAGAAACAAGCACTTGTCATTTACCGGTACTGACTGTAAATGTAATCCTAGATTGATTGAATTTGTATTGATGTGAACATAAGGGCCTGGATCATTTTCTTTGGAAGGGGGGATATACACGGGGTCGGGGTCCTTTTTTTGGAAAGAAAATAGGGGGTCATACAATTTTGATGACCAAAATGTAGGGAGTCTCAAGATGACCACAGATAGTGTGTTTATCTTATTCAAAAAGACTGAATACAATTTTAGCCTCATCATGGGGTACATAGGCCCTAAGGTGTATCAGTGGGTGGTGGGGAGGGGTCATAAAATTTTGTTGCGAAATAGGGGGACTTTTTGTAAATTTGGGAGCACCCTTCCGCAGAAAATGATATCCCCCTAATATACAAATGAACATGTATGAGTAACATTTTGTTTTATTTCTGTTTTCTGATGCAGATTCCAGCTTTGATAGAGGATGGTAACCAGGGACTGTCTTTTGGAATTTGCAGGAGAGCATTAAATTAAAGAGCAGTAGAGAGCGATTGCTCTCCCTCTCCTCAAAAGGCAGTCCCTGGGAAACCACAGAGAGGGCCAACATCATGCAAAAAATAAAGAAAAACTGAAATTTGTGTTCAAGTGTCTTATTTTGTTTTTGTTTTGTCATTGAAAAACTCACGGTTTTGATACTACCCACCCGAGTACACCTTTTCACTGATACAAGGGGGGGGGGGGGGTAATCAATTATTATAAGCACTAGCTGATGCATTCAGTCCCCCCCTCCCCAGGAAAATGTTTTTGAGCAGGCACCCTTTGGAGCACTGGTTGGCGATGCTCCCTATTCCGAAGACCATTGCGGAAACTCAAGGGCCAGTTCACTTGATCATCAGAATGGGGTCACTCCTGCTCAAGTATGAACCCCATTGCCCCCTTCCCCCAGCTTAAGTTTTGTCTTTGAGCAGGCACCCTTTGGAGCACTGGCTGGCGCATGCTCCCTATTCCGAAGATCATTGCGGAAACTCGGGGCCAGTTCACTTGACCATCAGAATGGGGTCACTCCTGCTCAAGTATGAACCCCCTGCCCCCTTCCCCCAGCTTAAGTTTTGTCTTTGAGCAGGCACCCTTTGGAGCACTGGCTGGCGCATGCTCCCTATTCAAGATCATTATGGAAACTCGAGGGCCAGTTCACTTGATCATCAGAATGGGGTCACTCCTGCTCAAGTATGAACCCCCTGCCCCTTCCCCCAGCTTAAGTTTTGTCTTTGAGCAGGCACCCTTTGGAGCACTGGCTGGCGATGCTCCCTATTCCGAAGATCATTGCGAAACTCGAGGGCCAGTTCACTTGATCATCAGAATGGGGTCACTCCTGCTCAAGTTACCCCCCATGACGTGGCGCATAGGAGTACGCCCCCCATCAATTTGAACATTTAGAAAATCAAATAGGAAAATGGCCAAAAAACGGCCTGTGTTCCCCCGGCCATCATACCCGATGTGCCCACCCCAGTCATCAGCATCTATCATAGCAAATATCTGCTAGCGCTATGCATGATGGGATAGGAATAGGAAAGGTCCAAATTTGCTTCTTCCCCCGACTCATAGTCGGCACAGAATGAGAATCTATCCCAGCATTCACAGCATGAGCCCATTCAATTAGTATACGCAAACCATGCCGGGTTAAACATGTTCACTCACTGGCAAAAGTCGCCGAATTCGTACTACACAGAGTCCCCAGTTCACTCACTTTTTGTGCAAGGCATCCATCAAATCTCATCAAACCAAACATTTTTATGTACAAAAAAATACCTTTATTCACCGCGTGCTCCATTTAACTTACCGCTCAATTCCGTTATTTAGATATTTGGAGAGTAATTTCCGAAAAAAATTAGATTGAAATCGTCACTTTCAAACCCACTAGAAAGTCGCCAAAATTTGCCGCGACCACGTGCGAATCATCTGACCTCTTCCGGGTTATGATCAAGTTTAACCTTTTGACTTGGCCTTGTAAGCTTTGGAACTGTTTCTAACTCGATCTAATTCCCCAAAAAATATTTTCAAAAACATCGCCGTAAAATTTACTACCGGTAATGAATTTCCAAAATGGCGCCGGGTGCGCGATTTCCCTATGCTGAGAGAGGCTGAATATTGCGCATGCTCAGGTAAGGAATGCTCACATACCTACTGTAGAATGTATGTAGTGTTCTTCTTTGACGTGCAGATGAGCCAACAAATGGCAAAGCAAAGCCAAAGGTTATTTCCACACACGTTTATATGCCACTAACAGTGTAATTTCATAAGCTTACAGAGCTGCTGGGTGTGCTACACGTCGAGCACTGCATGCATCATGATCACATCATCGCTTGCCTGCGAAAAAAAATCTGATAAAAAAAATAACCGGGGCTAATAGTTCTTACCTGTACAACTGACCAATTGATCGAAAATTATCTATGTGTCCCCTACGAATTCTGCTGATTTCAACTTGTGGTTATACACTATCGAAATCCACAATTTCTTGATGAATCACGTTTGATACTGACAAATTCCACATCGATCGGCAATTTTACGGTGTTACGGGCGCAGACATTTTGTTTTTTAATCATCTCGAAACACCTCGCGAGATAAGTGTCACTTTTCTGTTTCCTGATTGGTTGACGAAGCTGAAGATGTCACATGATCACTAATTGACCCACCTGATTTTCATCCCAGTGGTTTGTTTACCTTATTGGAGTTCATAATGGCTGAATATAATTATGTTAAAAGTGGCAAATTGAAGTTAAAGGGGAGCAGTCACAGTAAAAAGTAATCATTTATAAACGTGTACATATATCAAGCTTGTGCTCTTGGTGTTTAACCAGACACACATTGAAATTTTATTTTTAAGCTTACTGAGGCTGAGCTAATAAATAAAATAAGCTTATACTGTACTTAAAGTTAATTTTTATTACTCCGTAGTCCGGTACGCTGGTGGTGAATTGCGATCGCGTAGAAGTGACAAGGTCGCCTACTACGTGCGGCGCCAACGACCAATGGGTCAACCGCTTGTTGTCAAGTCGTTGATCAGCCAAAATGGCAATGAGCGTGATTGTTTATTTCTTCTGTGTGTACGCTCGTCTACGCTAGGCGCACAGCTCGGACCACGGAAGTAATAAAAAATTAACTTTAGACAATAATAACTGCGCACCATCTATTTTGAGGTCATTGTGTGAAATCGGAGGGTTTTGTTTGGGCTGAGGTATTTTTCCTCGGGAGCGGTAGCGGTAGCATGTGTTATTTAATCTTGTTGGTTGCTTGATGCAGTAGACGGTGAGATGCAGTGTCACGAACCCCTCACAGAAATATCCTGCGCCTCCTCGAGCCACTTCCGGTCCTGCCGGGAGTTTAAGAGGCGAGCGTGCTAGCGTATAGACCAAAAGAGGACTTCCCCGTCAGGTCTATAACACTAACGCACTAGGTATCCTAGGTGAATTCAAATTTGCCATCAAACTGCATCATTTTATATATCAAATTAAAGCCCTTGAGTAAACAAAGCCAAAACTGAAAACCATTTTTTCATAGCACTTTCCGTAGCAAAGTTACATCTTGTCAAAGATTGACTTTCATCAAAAAGTTTCAGCTAGCAAAATTCCCCAAAACGACATTTCGGGGGTGTTTCTAAATCTTAATTTCATTATGATAACAGCTTTTTTTAATGGAACTGCTATCCAAATCCCTCTAAAATTCCATGTGCGAGTGACTTATCACCATAAAAAATCATATATTTGGGTCAAGTGAAGTATAGAAAACATATTTATGTACGCTTCCTTCTTCTAACAGTTGTTTTAAATTTCTATGTAAATATGCATTGACATTGTCGGCGAATTTGACTGACTAGCAAACGTGTTAACTAAGGTTTGCCTGGGTTACCTATAACTTATACCTCAGTGACATGCTCCCCCTCCTCGTAAGGCGTGTCCTCGCGCCTTGCTTCCTCTGTTTAAACTGGTCGTCCTTGATACAAGGCATACTGCCAGACTGGTCGCCCTCGATACAAGGCATACTCGCCAGCCATTTTTATGAACGCCTAACCCTTTCCGATGGGTGATCCCCTGGTGTTAAGAAACACCAGGGACCACCGCTGCCACCATTTATGTCACGAACCCCTCACGGAAATATCCTGCGCGCCTCGAGCCACTTCCGCCCTGCCGGACTCGAACCCACGACCCTGGGTTTAAGAGGCGAGCGCGCTAGCGTATAGACCAAAAGAGGACTTCCTCGTCAGGTCTATAACACTAACGCACTTATACCTCCGTGACAGTAGTTTGTCACTGCTGACTTGAAAAAGTAGTAATGTTGTTGATATTAACGATGTGTTCCGGGAGCGAGTTCCAGTCATTTATGGTGTGTGGAAAATATGATTGTAGATAGAAGTCACTTCTGCCGGTTGGTTTGATATATAGGCCTACTATTTAAACGACTTGATGAACGGCGTGATGAGGCCGGTTGTAGGAACGATCTTGCCGGGATGGCTACCTGACCCTGACAAATCTTCTGGAGCATAGTTAGTCTTGCTTCAGTCTTGTAGTGGATCCCATCCCAAGTTGGAGAGCATTGATGTTACACTGCTGGTCTTTCTATAGTCCTTGTAGACAAAACGGGCGCCTCTGCGCTGGATTCAATTTTATCCACTAGGTCTCCAACATGAGGGTCCCACACCGTCGAGCAATACTCGAGGTGGGGACGAACAAGGGCTTTGAAGGCTGATGAAGCTTTCAAGTCACGGGTACAGGAATGTAGATAGCATCTGATGAAACCCAAAACCTTGTTGGCCTTGGCAGTAGTTTTATTGATATGATTGGTCCATCTAAGATCGTGGGAAAGCTCTACCCCTAGGTACGTGTGAGTGTTGGTCTCTTAGGTCCGTATGCACAAAAGAGTTAGACCGGGTCTAAAGTTAGACCTGGTCTAAGTAGAATTTAGTACCAGGAGAAAGGACATTTTCCTTTACATTTTCTTAAGTTAATTTGTATTATTTTTAAACTATGCACTTAAATCTTTAGAATTTGCTAGCTACTCTAGGAAGGAAATTAGAGTAAAGGGCTATTCCTACTGGAACTAAATTCCACTTAGACCAGGTCTAACTTTAGACTCGGTCTAACTCTTTTGTGCATACGGACCTTGGAGTGTTCTGTTGCTAAGTTTGTATTTAATATGTTGTTTGGGTGTTTTGGAACTAGTGACTTTGAGATTGAAACATTTGTCAGTGTTGAATGACATCTGCCAGTTGTCTTGCCATTTGGTGAGTGTGTCAAGGTCGTGTTGTAAGGTCTGTGCATCAGAGTCATTTTTGATAGTGTGGTACATGACGAGTCATCTCACTTAACAGTCTGACTGTTGATGGTGCAAAGTTATTATTGTCATTCATTACCGTCGTATCTGATATTCTAAACAAATCAATCAATATCTTGTGATTGGATCGCACTTGCTGCGTATATTAATGAGGTTATGAATTATTCTTAAATTCATGTGTTCATGTGTTGCATAGGATAATTGATTTGTTATTGTATTATAAAATTGAACTGTATTTTAAGATAAGAACATTATTACCAGTGGCCTACTGTAATCAGCCATGCTATATATATGTACGGTACTGAATTCCGATGTGCGCCATAACTCGTTTTGTGATTGGTTGCATAAACCATTTTCCGCAATCGTAAGCCAATCAATGAACACGGTAGCTGTAGCCTATAGTACAATTGGACAAAATATAAATTTGATATCGGCCTAAAATTATGTGTACAAATAAACTCTGCAATACACTGCCTAAGTCATGATATGCATGGTATCTCTAGTGTAATTGCACATTTCTTATTTTTTGTAGGTCCAAGAAGCATAAAAGAAAGAGAAAGAATGAAGAAGACTCTTCAGCAGATGGGAGATTGGCAGATGCTGCTGAGCATGGTTGGTACAGTCATTTGATCCAAAGACAGAATTTTGACAGAAAAATAGGCCCTAGTGTTTCTAATATACCGTATCATGCAAAGTTATAATTTATGTTCATGGCATACTCTTTAAATGATTCCAAAATGCATTAAATTTGTATCCATTTTTTACGTTTATGAAAGGGTTAGTGTAAACGTTGACACGTCCCATACAATTTCTGCCAGAGCAGAACGGCAGTTGTTTACATTTTGAGAGTGTACACAGCGTAAACACGTGGAAGTGGGGTTCTGATTGGCTGATTCAATCATCTGACAATCATAATAACAGGTGCTGTAATCTGATTGGCTGATTAAGCATCAAAACCTTGGTCGGCACAAGTTGTTTTATATTTGAGGGTCAAATTTGGGTATAGATTGGACGACGGGTGGTTTCTGATTTCTGGCTAAGACTCTGTGTGTATCTTCTTTGCAAAAGCCTTTCACGTTGCTAGAAAAGCATGAAAAAACAAAAATGCAGTTTTTGTACTGTTTATGCTTCAAGACAGATTCTTGTTTTGGGAGCAAGATGGTGGATCCATGCAAAGAAACAATGCAGTTTGATTGCCAGTCATAGGCCTTTAGGTACAAATTATTGGGAGCAGAAGACACCAAATTGGTGTTTTATGACCTTTAACATTCATTTGTGGCAAGTGACATCTTCACGCCAACTGACGCCAAGTATCCTTGACAGGTTTGACTCTGCTTCAGTGGTAATGAAAGAATTCAAAAGATAACCTCTGGCCCAATAAACCCAAGCTATTGTCTTAAACTGCTCCTCAGAGGATGTATCAAGAACTCAGTCCTCAAATGATAGTAATAAAATGACCAATAGATAAATGAGTAACTATCATTGAAGACTGAATTCCACAGTCTAGTTGATATTGCAGAGTTTCATCAGTATTACCATTTTAAAATTTACAATATCTCTATTCACTATAGTCCATCTATCTGCCTCCAGTCACCGGCACTAGCTTTGAAGTTTGACCGTGTGTTCTATGTTAGCTTTGTGTTACTTGGTGAATGTACATACTTGTACGCGCACAATCAAAGTTACCGTACATGTAGTGCCAGTGACTGGAGGTAGATATATGGACTATAACAGTTTTGACGTAACATTTTCTAAAATTTCTGTTTGTAGGTGGATGGTGGGAGGTGTCACAGATCGAGGATATCAAAGGAGACATAGCCATAGAAATGGGGCCTAATATGTACATATCTGCACTTGACACTGGACTCTTCAGGCTGGGTCTACCACATAAATCAGGTAAGGGCTCCTATTGAAATTCCCTTACACAGGAAGGTGTGCGCCATCCTGCAGCTTTCCTGTGCTAGCCTTCTTTGTTAAAATCCTGGGCAGGGTGTATCACTGATGCATATAATCCATCCGCTTTATGGCCGAGCTTTCTTTCTGTGTGAAAACGTGGTAGGGTATTTCAATACTAGCCCTAATAAAAGATTAATATTGTCCTATGTAAATAGTCAGTTTCAGTATCTCATATTTGCCTGTGCCAGAACACATAGCAGTTTATAGTATAAGAAAGTTTTAACTTGCGTCTCACGATTTTTATATTCAGAGCTGTGGTAGCCTGTGGCTTGCATCCACAAGCCTTCGGAGCCACTGGTTAGCATAGCAGTTTGTTTTAACCTTTGGTTAGTCACAAGTAGATCTACTATGCTCAACTTTTTCCCAAAAGTAAAGCCCGGTTCAAACCTGTGCTATCCCATGTATTTGGAGGTAAACAGGTTTTCCTAGATTAGACAAAGACTTAAGGAGTACTACACCCCTGCCCAATTGAATTTTGTGCATATTTTTGCATTTGTCTCAAAAATTTTAGCGCATTGGTGACAAGTAAGATATGTATATTATAGGGACAAAGACAACAACTATTGTACTGGAAATTTTATTTCAGCACAGACAACAGTTGTGGAGTTACAGTCAAAAATGAGGGAAAACCAATATTTGATCAATAAATCAATAACTACTTGCCTTGATTTGCTGAATTTGTCAGTGCAGTAGTTGTAGTCCTTGCCCCTATAATATACATATCTTACTTGTTACCAATGCGCTATAATTTTTGAGAAAAATGCAAAAATAGGCACAAAATTGGCCAGGGGTGTAGTACCCCCTTAAGCATGGGGAGAATGTATGATGCGCAAAAAACGCTGAAATTTGCGCATTTTGGGTATAATCACGCATTATAGGTCCAGCCCTGAATTTTCCCAAATTAACCATTTTCAAGTACTCATTTTCAAAAAAAGTTTTCATTACATGTAAAATCAAAGAATCCATGATGATCTACAACACAATCCATGTTAAAAAAGTATAGAAAATAGACTCACTAAAAATTGCAAGAAAATATAGAAGAAAAAAAAGTTTTAAAAAATTTAGATATTGCAAATTCAAACTTTTTGGGGAGAAAAATCACACATTTTGGAAACAAATGTGCAAATTGTATAAATTATGAATTTTCAAAAACTAGCGAGTGTATTTTGCTCTAAAAATTCATGCATTTTCCCTATGCTCAAAAGTGTCGTACCAATTCTTGCTACAAGTGCCACACAAATTCCTTGGTTCCAAAGAGATATGTCAGGGAAAAAAAAGGTAGAAAGGTATCTACAGGATACTGTGAAACTCTAAAACACAAGAAAGAGAAGTAAATAATTTTTCTTTAAACTTTCTTATCAGCATCAGAAGGTCCATTCCCATCGGAGCAGATCACTGCTGTTCCTGTGTCGGAGACCAAGATTGCACTCAAAACAGGTTATGGCAAGTATATGTCTGTAGACGCAGTAGACAAGAAGGTGTTAGGCAGATCAGATGCTATAGGACCGAGAGAACAATGGGAACCAGTGTTCCAAGAAGTAAGTGCTTCTTTTCTCATCGTCATAACTATTTTAGTCTGTCTGGAATTGAAACTGTGAATGATAAACTTCATGCTAAACTTGAGGCCAAAATAAAATTCCAAAAACTGACAAGATTGTTCACTACATCTAAAATTATGCTGGTTTCATACTTTCCTGTCGCTTGCCGCTCTGACAACGATTTTACTTCACTGCGCAGTCGCACCAGAAATGCTAGCGGTGACCAGCGGCAAGCCGATATATCGATCACTCCACCGCTTTACCCAAACGGTGGCATCGCTAGGAGTTCAATTCAAGTCAACTCGGGAGCAGTGCTGCTCTGACGTATGAGAACAAGATACGATTTTTGGTGATGCTGAGCAGCAACATTGGCTTTCATAGTCATGCCGCTAAACGGTGTGCTGCTAGAAAAATGCAAGCGGCATGATGAAGCATCACACTGCTCAGCTGCAAGCAGCAGAAAGTATGAAACCAGCATTAGTCAGCATTGAAGTGTAAGTTTGAAACAAAAACTTACTTTGTAGTGATAATGATGCACATAGCATGTGATTTTCTTTGAAATCCAAAAACAACACCAAAGTCGATGAGCTTTATTCGGCTGTGTTGTTTTATCTAATAATGACCTGTGATATGGAGTGTTTCTCTACATGATCAGAAAGGTGTATTGCAATCATGTTACATAATAATCACCCCTATTTGGATGTAACTTTTTCCCTTTTCAGGGTAAGACAGCGCTTCTAGCATGCAATAGCTGCTTCATTTCATGTAATGATGATGGGGATATAGTGGCTACAAGTACCAAAGCTGGTGTAGAAGAAATGATCAGGGTAAGATTACAAACCTGCGTAAGAAAAAATATGTTGGGATTTCATCTTGATGTTAAGGCCAAGAAAAAAATTATTCTATTGTCCTTTCCTGACCAACCCATCAAAAAAGGTGTGACTCAAACTTTAACCCCGTGAGAACCTCCTGCCGATTGGCCAAAATGAACATTGTGTCCAAACTAGTTTAAAGCCTAGTTATTCCAAGTTATCAACCAATCGGAATGCTGTTAGATGACCATTAGTGTCCAGGGTTGAGCGCTAGTCGCCAATGCGACTAAAATGGTTGGACCGTACAGCACTGGCCTGATGGGTAGTGTATTACAAGACACAGAGGAGAGAGATAGAATCACATTTTTTCTGTGTCTAGACTTGGGCTCTAATTTATCTTTTTATTGATTTCATCCCAATATTTATTAGCTTGAAAACTTTACATCACATCCCTCCTCTTCATGATTGGATCATTGCATCCCTCCTTTAGAAAGTGATTGGCTGAAACTTAAGTATGGGATCTCCCATGCTATGCTATTATCAGAGACTGAATTGAAAAGACTAGTTTGCCTCTGACAATCAGCTCCCCACAGCCCATGTTTGGTTAGTAGCATGTTAAAGGAAGGTTGGTTCATCTGGTACCTTCATCGGAGAAAGACTAATATTCCACCACCAAGAGCTGCTTTTTATCACACATCACTCACGCTGTACATATTTTATGCTGCTATTTTTGAAGTTGCGTTCCTAATCCTGTGTACATGCATGTTATACTTACCGAGGAAGAAGAAGAAATTACAGAAAATGGTGAAAAATGACAGTGTTTTTTGCAAAGCAAATAGCAGCTTTTTTAGGCATTATTGACATGGTGCCTTCAAGAAAGAAAGTTTTCAATTTTTAAGACCTAACTTTTGCGATGTATAGTTTGTATGTTTGAAGGTGTGAAATTAATCATAGGGCATGCTGTTTACTGTGGCATATCAAAATTTCAGTCATCTCAACAACCCGTAGACAAATCGCTTCTGAGTTCGATTGACAGATGCTAACTAGTATATTTATCTCCGGCTCCGATTATAGTGCAGCACTGGTATGAAATGGAATTGCTGTTTTAAAAACAGTGATCTGACAGGCTCATAAGTGGCATGATCA
Source organism: Amphiura filiformis (assembly GCF_039555335.1). Classification (NCBI taxonomy): domain Eukaryota; kingdom Metazoa; phylum Echinodermata; class Ophiuroidea; order Amphilepidida; family Amphiuridae; genus Amphiura; species Amphiura filiformis. The sequence goes on along the minus strand of NC_092636.1, from coordinate 37,800,834 downwards.
CAAATACATAATGGATATGAATTTTTGAGACACAATATTTATGCACATAAATAATTTCCTTTATGAGTTTATAATTCAGAAAATATCAAAATAGGGTGTATAATAAGGCCAAAAAAATAAATTGTTTGGTTGTCCTTCCAAGACAAAATTTTGGAGGGTCGGAAGGTCAATCCTTTTTTTTTCATTGGCTGTTCCTACATTTCAAAAAGGCTAGTATTGACAAATGCTTGATTATTTTATGGTAAAAAAAATTGTGTGTTTTTGGACTGAATTAAATGGAAATACTTCTTGTTTTTAATCAAATATGCGTTTAATAAATAAAATCAGTGAATAACAACTATAAAATATCCTTGATACTGTTCAAATTTAAGGTTTCTTCTAAAAAAGTGATAGAAAAAAAAACCTGACCCAAGATTTCCAATTTTTTTGGTTGGTCTCGGAGGGCAACCAAACATTTTTTATTGGCCTAAATCATGCATTTTATTTTCAGTTTGTATTTACTACTGGATCATATCAATGATATTGTATCAATGATTTGATTTGTATTTTTCAGATCAGGTCATGCGCACCATTAGTTAAGAAGGTAAAAGATGATAGACCCAAAGAAGATAAAGGGAACCTGGAAGATTGTGAGGTGTCATATGTGTAAGTATTAATAAAAAGGTAAAGGAGTGGGGTGTGCAAGTTAAGTATGGGTAGGGGTGTGCTGCTGAGAATTTTAAAGTGGGCTCATCAATATACCAATTTTTCTAGAAATTTAGACCCATAGATATACCAAAAGTCATCAAAGTTTTGGCCAAATTTAGGGAACAAACCAAAAGATTGATGACGTCCTATAAACGAAACTAGTTTCGTTTAGGAGAGGGGGTAAAAATACTCGATTACGTTTGTACACAAACATCGATCTGAAGAATGTGTCATTATTATTATTGTGTTAAAATTTTCAACATTTCATTATTACGTTTCTGGCTGGGAGGGAGGGGGTTGGCTGAGAAACGAAACTAGTTATGTTTATAGGACATCATTGATCTTTTGGTTTGTTCCCTTAGCAACTTTTATAGTTTTAGATTTTTAAAAAATAGCTACAATGATGTTAAATTTGGAATTTCTGAAAAATCAAGAAAAATTGGTCTAGAAAAAGGGGTCATTGAAAGTCCTTAAATGCAACCAATGTTTACGGCACACCCTCATTGGTTATTTGCACTGAATAACCACTTGCTGGAAGTGGGAAATTCTTCCTCATAATTGATATGACGTGTTACTTAACATCATCAAACTCATTTCACTTTTTTAGTCCCCCGCCAAAAATTGGTGAAGAGGGTGACAATGCAAGTTTAAACTTATTAGGTTATTCTTATTTTGTTGTTGTTAATTTACAGACATTTGTTTTGTTAGCAGCATTACAGTGCATCTCAAAATATGTGTGATTGATTGATTGATTGATTGATTGATTTTATTCGTGTTATGAGCAAAAGTAATCCATTGCCCTTTGTGCCTGAAAAACTGCTTGACTATATATAAAAACTGCTTGACTTTATATATAAAAACTGCTTGAGTAATGAGTATATATATAAAAACTGATTGACTATGTATAAAAACTGCTTGACTATATATAAAAACTGCTTGACTATATGTATAAAAACTGCTTGATTATGTCATTTATTTTGAAGAAATAAGCACACAGAAGTGTTTATTTTGCCTCAAAGTGTGTATGAATTCTATTTTTTATTTATATATATCCATTAACAGTAAAAAGTTCCAGAGTTTCCAGGATCGTAGATTAAAAGTGAATGAGGGTGACAGAGGAGAGCTGAAAAAGGCCAGAGAGAAGGGAAAGCTACATGAGTCATTACTTGACAGGTCAGTATAGTAACATAGGATTGTATGTATATGGATCCTGGGAGGGGTACTCAAGTTTTGTTTTGGCTAGGGGTATGCTACTGAAAATTGAAAGGGATCCATCCATATACTAATATTGGTTTAAAAAAAGGGAAAATAGTGAAAGTTTACCCTATGTAACATTAAATATTATATACCTCATCTAAATATTATATACCTCATCTAAAGATTCCCACCATCTGATTGGTTAAAGTGGCGGGTATGCCCATAAAAGTAACAATTTCCCGGGCGTAGTTCTGCATGTGCTTTGTTCCCAGCGTAAAATGATTTTACGCACGCGATAATGTTTTCCCGCGCTATAATTACGCGGAAATTGCAGATTGTAATATGTGCTGTTCGCATTGAAATATTAATTTCTCTTTCCAAAATCGATGCTTTTAACCAAACAGATGACAAGAATCTTAAGATTTGGTATATAAAACAAATATCGACTGCTTTTTATTTGGGGAATGGTTAAAATTATAGACCCACAGTGATCTCAAAACCATGACTATGCCCCTCGGCTACGCCACAGGCATAGTCATGGTTTTGAGATCACCTTGGGCCTATAGTTTTAACCATGCCCCTCATAGTAGTCAATATTTGTATACTATGTCTCTGCATTATATCATCATAGTGCCAAAACACCTTTTACAGTGTGTGAAGGGAGCAGCGTTTAGGTCTTTGCCTTTGGTTTGAGAGGTCCCAGGTTCAATTCCCCACAGGACCAAAAAACACAAGCAAGTTATCCGCTCTCCCTGTGGCTTATCTGGTAAAGGCATGGCAGATGATGACCCATGATATAAGACCTTGTTACAGTCAGTTCCAATCAGGGTAATAAGCCCTAATATTGGCTACACTTGCCTGTCCTGTAAAAATGCCCCGACCAACTATATAAGGCGACCCCCTTCACCATGTCACTTGTGCCTGGCCGAAGTTAAGTCAGCGTTATCTCCTAGATTTTAGCTGTGAATGCATTGACATACAAACAAAAAAGTTATAAAAAGTTAAGTTTAAAAAAAATAATAATTTCACTGTAAAATACCACATTATAGATATATTTTGATTTTCATGTGTCTTTTACAGGAGAGAAAAGATGAAAGCTGACAGATATTGCAAGTGAAATAGCCAAATAGCAAGAAAGAGGATGTTCCATATGATCTGTGCTACCAGTTTGTGGAACACTGTGGCTGCATGGGTTGGAATCTACACCTCAAGCCTACAGGGATGTGTGCAGTTCCTATCTAGACAGAAAAGAAAACACCTGTTTAATGAATTCAGTTAGACCATAGAAATTAAGGACATTATATTTTATCTTTGCATCGGAACATCACTGTTTGAAGGACAAAAGTCTGTTTTTATATATTGCATGATATCCGTCTGTTATGCGGATAAACATTGATCAGTGCTGATCACTGATTTCCACAGGGTCCCTGATATTTTAAGCTGTAAAAAGTAGACATAATGTAAATAAGCATCAACCTGTGTTCATGAGTGAATTACAATGTCAATAGCAACCAACATTCAAAAGTCCACTGACTATCCATATTGTGGACTTCAGTCCTGCAGTTTACCATTCTATTTAAATGCTATATGAGCCATACTTATGCCTCAACTGGGAAAGACTATGTGTTGTTGTTCAATCTGTTGCACTGTTGTACACACTGGAGATGGAGATTGAAAACTCGACACACTATAGTCCTTGAATGCACTCGAAAGACCAGTTTTTTAACAGAGAACGGCTGTCTTTAAAACCAAACTTGTATACATGTGTGTTTAGGTGTGTTGATTTGTATTTATTTATGAACTATTGACCCTTTGCATGGTCTTCTCAAAACACACACCTTTCAAACGCATGCACATTTTTAGAAAAGTGCAAACCAAAAAAATGCACTTTTGCAGGGAGGAGGTCATTTTGTAAGCAAGATGAGGATCTGCGTAAAGGGTTAGTTAATATTTTTAATAAATCTTTGTTTGGTCTCAAAGTTGGGTTGATCATATGTAATTATTTTGTGTAAGCTAATCCTAAACCCTATCCCTAATCTAACCCTAACACTGATTTTGTGTGTAATTCCATGTAGGAAGAACCCAAAGTGGACATCACTTATATACATATACATTTGCAGATACAATCTTAGAATGAAGCAATTTATTTGTAAGCTATTACAAACGACTATATAAGTAAATAGATCTCGGAAACTGGAGGTATGAGAATAATTATTTCAGTGCAATGTGTGTGTAAATGCTTTGGTGTACAGCCAACTGCTACGTGATTTGTACTTGCCGAGCGCCCTACGCTCTTTATGCATCGCGTTTTTTAACACACAGTGTGATGCCACAGATTTGGTTTGTACTTCTAGGTTGAAGCAGTATATATGGGGATGTGTCACAAGTATGGGTCTAATTTTTTTCACATGCCATTTCGTTAAAGGAAGTCTCTGGCAATCACAACATTATGCCTTATAATTATGTCAAATAAAATTGGACCCATTTTTATACCGGGAGCCCTGATGTTTCTCTACACGCGATATATATTCAAACTCAAAGCTCAAAAATTTTGAATATCGCATTTTGAGTGACAGCCTTTTTTATTTGTTTTTTATGGTAAATATGAGTTTGTTTTAAATAAAACAATGTGATTCCTGCTTATAATTAATTTTCTAACCTATAAGGCATAATGTTGTGATTGCTGGAGACTTTAAATTTGGCCAAACATCAGGGCCCCTGGTATAATGGGTCAAATTTTATTTGAAATTTGGTCTACTTTCAGATTCACTGAGACACCACGCTGCCCAAAGTTGTTTTGCCAAGTGATTTTGTGTATACTGAATCATCATCTAGAATGCGTCCTATAGGCAATGTTTTTGGAACATATGCTATATTCAGTTGATAGCGACAAAAACATAATAAAAGTCAAAATATACCCTAAAATTTTCCTAGTACATTAAAAATCGTTATTCGGCCTAATGCGGCCCTATTAAAAAAAAGGTGAACAACAGAGAAACATGTAGGTGCAGAACATGATGAGTTTGTAATATCGTTTTAAAATTTCTGATCGGGACTTATGTACTAGAAAGAAAATATTTCCCGCGACATGATGAAATATAAAAAAATATAGAGAAAGTAATGTAAAACATGGCTTCTAGAGTAGAAAGAGATGATGAATCGGGAGGAGATGTGAAATGCTGTCTTCAGTAGACAGCGACAAAAATATAACAAAAATCAAAATATACCCTAAATTTTCCTAGCACATTCAAAAATCGTAATTCGGCCTAATGCCGCGCTATTTAAAACAAGGTAAAAAAACAGAGAAACATGCAGGTGCGGAACGTGATGAGTCTGTAATGTCGCTTTAAAATTTCTGATCGGGACTTATGTACTAAAAAGAAAAAATTCGCCGACATGATGAAATAAAAATATAGAGAAAAAAATGTAAAACATAGCTTCTAGAGTAGAAAGAGATGTTGAACCGGGATGAGATATGAGTATGAAATCCTATCTTCAGTAGAAAATGATGAAACCCTAAATTTTCCTAGCACATTAAAAAATCGTAATTCGGCCTAATGCCGCGCTATTAAAAAAAGGTGAAAAACAGAGAAACATGTAGGTGCGTAACGTTATAAGTCTATAATATCGCTTTAAAATTTCTGATCGAGACTTATGTACTAAAAAGAAAAAAATCGCCGCTACATGATAAAAAAAACAACTAGAGAAAATAATGTAAAACATGGCTTGTTGTAGAGTAGAAAGAGATGATGAATCGCGCAGTGCCGCCGAGAGCCATTACGGGCCCGGGGGTAAAAGGAACGCACGGGCCCCTTGATCCGAGCGATGATGGTGTTCGGGGGGGGGGATGAAAACAGCAGTGGCGTAAATTTTTTGGTGACATGGGGGAGGGAGGATGGTATAAAATGCTTGAACACATGTTAAAAGTAGCGTGTTTAACTGTCAATAGCGCGCACAAATTTGCAATTTGAAAGTGACATATTGCTCCCAGATTAAGTTTCTCTGAACAACTTCCGCACAATTTCAATGCCAATTTGAAGCTAAAATAACCAAGTATGAACCGTTGAATTTGACAAATTCGCGCGAAGCGCGCAAAAATTTGCAATTCGAAAACAACGGCTTTTGCTCCCAGATAGTTATTGGAACAATTGCAAATTTTAAGCTGATTGATCAAATAAAAATGAACATTGAAGGGCAAAAATTTGCAATTTATGTTCCCACGAAGCCACGATTAAGCTGCAAGTGTGTGTCAAAGGCTATCTTGTAATGCACGTCTCTTTTATTTGTTTTTACGGGCCCGCTACTTTTGTTTGCTTTTTATGGGCCGTAAAAGAGCAAAGAAAACAGGCCCTGTAATGAACCAGTAAAGGCAAAGAAAATGGGCCTGTAAAAAAGTAAAGAAAAGATACCATGGGCTCGTAAAGGAAGAAAAGAGACCTTAGTGAGCATGTATAAAAAAAGCTTAATAACCAAAGAAAAAAAGGGTCTCGAATCAAGTAGGGCCCGTTAAAAGCAAAGAAGAGATACGTTAGGCCTAATGGACAAGAAAGGTTGGCCCGTATAATAAAGCAAAGAAAAGATGCCAAAGTATTTTTTCTTTACTTTTTTAGGGGCCCCTCGTGTCCCTTTTCTTTGCTTTACAGGCCCGTAGTAAAGTATGGTTTCTTTACTTTTTACGGGCCCCCTAGGACCCCGGCCCGGGGTAACGCACCCTTTAACCCCCCTTGTCGGCGGCACAGTGAATCGGGATGAGATGTGAAATGCTGTCTTCAGTTGATAGCAACAAAAACATTTAAAAAAAAATCAAAATATACCCTAAGACTTTCCTAGCACATTAAAAAATTCGGCCTAATGCCGCGCTATTTAAAATAAGTTAAAAAAACAGAGAAACATGTAGGTGCGGAACGTGATGAGTCTGTAATATCGCTTTAAAATTTCTGATCGGGACTTATGTACTAGAAAGAAAAAACCGCCGCTACATGATGAAATAAAAATATAGAGAAAATAATGTAAAACATGGCTTCTAGAGTAGAAAGAGATGATGAATCGGGATGAGATGTGAAATGCTATCTTTAGCAGATAGCGACTAAAACGTGTCATGCTGATCGGGACTTATGTACTAAAAAGGGAAAAAAATCGCCGCTACAAGATAAAACAGAGAAACATGTAGGTGCGGAACGTGATGAGTCTGTAATATCGCTTTAAAATTTCTGATCGGGACTGATGTATTAGAAAGAAAAACCGCCGCTACATGATGAAATAAAAATATAGCGTAAATAATGTAAAAAATGGCTTCTAGAGAAGAAAGAGATGATGAATCAGGATAGCGACAAAAATATAACAAAAATCAAAATATACCCTAAATTTTAAAAATCGTAATTCGGCCTAATGCCGCGCTATTAAAAAAAGGTAAAAAAATAGATCGGGACTGATGTATTAGAAAGAAAACATTCGCCGCTACATGATGAAATAAAAATGTAGAGAAAATAATGTAAACATGGCTAGAGTAGAAAGAGATGATGAATCGGGATGAGATGTAAAGCTTAAATCTTCAGTAGATAGCGACAAAAATATTTAAAAAATCAAAATACGGTATGCCATAAGACATTTCTATGCTAACGCTTGTTCTTAGCACGTTAAAAATCGTAATTCGGCCTAATGCCGGGTTATTAAAAAAAGTTTAAAAAAACAGAGAAACATGCATGCGGAGCGAAATGAGTCTATAATATCGCTTTAAAATGTCTGATCGGGACTTTAATGTACTAGAAAGAAAAACACCACCACTACATGATGAAATAAAAATGTCTGATCGGGACTTATGTACTAGAAAGATCAAATTCCATGATGAAATAAAAAAATATAGAGAAAATAATGTAAAACATGGCTTCTAGAGTAGAAAGATATGATGAATCGGGATGAGATGTAAAGCGCTATCTTCAGTAGATAGCGACAAAAAAAAATTTTTAAATCAAAATATGCCATAAGACATTTCTATGCTAACGCTTGTTCTTAGCACGTTAAAAAATCGTAATTCGGCCTAGTGCCATGCTATTTGTCACAGACCAGGTTTTTGGGAAAATGGATTAAAAGTCGGACTTGCGACGAAGTCCGACAATTCTCTGGCCGTGGGTAGCGTCGCCGACAAAAAGGGAATGGATGAAATAAAATGAACAAATCCCTCAAAAATTGAAGAGGGCAGGGAAATTTTGTGGCCCAATCAACAACAAATGTAAAAAAAGTAAAAAAAAAAAAAAAAAACACCAGAGAAACATGTAGGTGCAGAACGTGATGAGTCTGTAATACCGCTTTAAAATGTCTGATCGGGACTTTAATGTAGGCCTAGGCCTACTAGAAAGAAAAAAACGCCACTACATGATGAAATAAAAATTTCTGATCGGGACTTAAGTACTAGAAAGAAAAAAATTCCCCGCTACATGATGAAATAAAAAATATAGAGAAAATAATGTGAAACATGGCTTTAGAGTAGAATGAGTCTCAATGATGATGATGATGATGACTTTCCTATATAGCACATTTAAAAAAATCGTAATTCGGCCGAATGTTGTTTTCTTTTTCCCCTCGTTTTGGCTATCTACTGAAGATAGCAATTTAATACGACGGGTTTATAAAATCAGAAGAAAGATAGATAATTTCTGGCGTACTGAATCTTAGCATTTAGGGCATACGAAGAAAATAATTAATACCTCCAGCGGAATCTGTTAAAACATCTTTTTGTATATGTATTTTTTTCTCTATGTTAATAATTTTTTTGACTAGGCCTATCTACTGAAGATAGCATTTACGGCGGGTTTATTTAAGATAAAAGATAATTTCTTGCGTAGGCCTACTGAATCATCATCGTTTTCAAAATGTCAGTCATGTTTTACATTCTTGTTTCTTAATTTTACCACGTTCCTGATAATCTTTACTGTTATAAGTGCCGTTTTAAATTTTGGTCAGCTTTGTCATTTTAGCATTTCTTATAGCTTTGCATTCAGCCTATTGGCTATTTTTTTCAAAGCGCGTGGCGTGGTCAATATTTATAGCCGTGAATCGTATTGAATCATCATCTAGCCCGTGTTAGGCAATGAGTTATTCCAGAAAATAAGTGCACACCCCGTATAGAGGAGCGACTTTTAAATGAGAGAAAAATTCGTGTTTCCAAGCTTATCCCTTCACAAAAGTCTGGATTTTTGGTCACGAATAATCACAGGAAAAAAACGGAAATCCAAAGGCTTCGTTAAAAAATATCCCGGAAATTTTAATCACATTCATCTTGAAATTGCGGAATTCCAACCACATATTGTATACACAAGGGTATAAAGAAGTGGCAATAAATATGAGAAAAAAGTCCGGATATTTTAGTGACAAGTAGATAAAAGTCCGGATTTCCCAGGGGTATAGAGGAGTAGCATTAAATATGTTCAAAAAGTCCGGATTTTTTTAGAGACAAGGATGAAAAAGTCCGGATTTCCAAGAGGTATAGAGCAGGCGGCGAGTGGCATGATGGTCGGAGAGAGCCGGCAAAACCGCTCGGCCGTGGCATTTTCCATAATTATACTCGGCCCGGATACTCGGTTAGTTTTGTGGGGTTCATTATCGAACCCAATGGTTTTAGCTTGTATTTATGTTATTTATTAACATAGGCCTATTTGTTTGTGATATTCCAAGCGTTTTGAAATTTCAAAATAATCCCATTTAATTACACGATTGACGATGGAAATTTACTGAATTTAGAGAATGCACGGCGCATACCACCTGGTGTAGAGGAGTGACATTATAAATATGAGGAAAAATCTGGCGGCGGGACGGTTTTGTACGGAAGCATATTAGTGCCAAAAAAAAACAAAAAAAAAAAAATTAGAAATATTATTGCGAATATTCGCAATAATTATTGCGAATATTCGCAATGTTATTGCGAATATTCGCAATGTTATTGCGAATATTCGCAATGATTATTGCGAATATTCGCAATAATCATACCACCAGTTTGATTATGTAGGCCTACTTATTAATGCACTCGGTGTTTCATGCTTCGGCGTCACGGTTCTATAACTTTATAGATAGTTTGATACTCACACTTTATTACCTACTGAAGATAGTTTTATACTTGCATGTTGCAATCTACTGAAGATACTTTTATTCTCAAACCCTGATATCTACTCTAGATATGTCATCTACATCAGATTCTTTAATACGCATACCCTGTCATCTACTTTAGCTCGTTTTACACTCATACCCTGCTATCTACTGAAGATACATTTATACTCAAACTTTGCTATCTACTCTAGATAGTTTTATAATTACGCCCTCTAATCTACTGAAGATACTTTTATACTCCCAGCTACTACTGAAGATACTTTTATTCTCAAACTCTAATATCTACTATAAATACTCACACCCCGATTTTTACTTGTTGGGAGTTTTATTCACCCTTTGAAATCTACTTTAGAACGTTTTGTACTCACACCCTGCTATCTACTCTACATATTTTTATACTCATGCTTTGCTGTCTACTGTAGATATATTTACACGGACACCTTGCTATCTTCTGAATATACTTTTATACTCACACTTTGCTATCTACTCTATTGAGTCTTTATCGAGAAAAGTTTTCTAACTCCGCAATTTTTTATAGATTGATTGTTTGCCTGTTTGATTGTTTGTGTGCTTGATTGTTTGATTCAGTGTGTGATTCATTGATTAATTCATAAATAATAAATAATTTTACGATTGGGTGTATGTATGATTGATTTGTTATTTTTTTGTTTCTGATTGTTTGATTGCATGTGTGATTGATTGCTTGATTGGATGATTAATTATATATGCTGGTTGATTGGATGGTTTGATTGCGATTGTTTGATAGAATGTGACTGATTGTGTGATTGATTGCTTATGTGATTGGTTTTGTTTGATCAGCTGTTTATGTGTAATCAATTGATAGTTTGATTGCTTGTTTAATTGATAGCTTGATTGTGATAATTGCTTGATTTTTTGTGTGCTGTTGATTGAGTGATTGATTGGTTTTGATTTTATGATCGATTCATTGCTCAGGTAATTGTGTTATTGTGTAATTGCTTGTTTGATTGCTTCAAAGATTATTTGATTGCGTGTGTGATTAAGTGATAGTTTCATTTGCTTGTTTGATTTATTGATTGCTTGATTTTGTGCACGTGTTTGTTGGCGGGGATGTTTTCAGGGATGTGTTAAACCCAATCATTCAATTTTAAGAAAAAGTACCAAAAATGTTTTACAAATGAAATATGCAATCAAGCAACCAATCAATCATTCAAGCGAACGACCAATCAATTAACATATAAAATATCCATTCAACTACCAATATATCAATAAAAATGTATCAAAAATGTTTCTAAATAAGTGACAATATTATTGTTTGATTTATTAATAGCTTGATTGATCATTTGATTTTGTGTGTTTGCTGGTGGGGATGTTTTGAGGGATGCGTGTTTAAATAAATCAAACAATCAATTTAAAAGATTGATAAATCAATCGAATAACCAATTGAATAATCAACTGAACAATCAATTGAGCAATTACAATCGAACAGTGAATAAAAAAACAATAAATCAAACAATCATGAAAACCTGAAATCAATCATTCAAAAGTAACAAAAATGTTTTTCAAATAAAGCAATCAAGTAACCAATCTATCAACAAACCAAGCAACCAATCAATCAGAAATCAAGTGATAAATTTAATGATCGATTTTTGATTGCTTGCTTAAAAGATTATTTGATTGCGTGTGATTAAGTGATAGTTTGATCATTTGATCGATTTTGTGTGTTTGTTGGTGGGGATGTTTGAGGAATGCATTATAAATTAATTTGATTGAATAATCGAACAATCAATCGAGTAATTACAATTGAGCAATGAATAAAAAAAACAATCAATCAAGCAATCAATTTTAAGCAAAAGCATCAAAATGTTTTTTCAAATGAAATAAACAATCAAGCAGCCAATCAAACGATCGAATGATTTTTATGCATGCTTGATTGTCCAATTGAATACCTGAGTGGAAGAAGGGCCCAACTCCAATTTTTTACAAAAATGAGTTAGACCCAGCATTTTATTGTCAACAGACTGTTCTTCCTTGTGTATGAAAGATGAGCCAAAATCCACTCTCTAAATAGTCTTCCATGTACACTTAATCATGGTTTTCGTGGAAGAAAGGCCCAACTCCATGGAGTTGGGCCCTTCTTCCACAAATATAGGGTTAAAGAGGTATTTTGTTCATCCATGAAATCTGCTTTTCACTACAATAAACTTTCTTGCTAACATATTACATGAGTTCTACTTGTGCAATTAATGGTGATTACCTAATTTCTGTAGCTATTTATAACACAGAACTTGCAGTATATATTAGTGGAAGAAGGGCCCAACTCCAGCTCGTATTAAGACCTGTACCGTTGCCTTGGAAACATCATATATAATTTCGAATGTATGTACTATTGTATGTTCATGTATTAAAGGTCCCCTGAAGATAAAAATGTTCTGTCTATAAAACTTTTCCAAATATTAAGTTTTTTCTTGATATCTCAAAAACAGTTTTGATGGAGTTGGGCCCTTCTTCCACTCAGGTATTCAATTGCTTGAAAAATCATTTGATCGATTATGTGGGATTGTGTGATTAAATGATAATTTGATTGCTTGTTTGATATATCATTTGATTGATTTTGTGTGTTGTGTGTTGTTTTTGTGTGTTGTTGATGGGGATGTTCGAGGAATAAATCAAATGAATAATCAATTGAACAATAAAACGAGCAATTGCAATTGAGCACTGAATATAAAAAACAATCAATTATTCAATTTTTAAGCAAAAGAACCAAAATGTTTTTGAATTGAAATCAAGCAGCTAATCAATCAATCAGACGATTGATTGATTTTTTTGTTTGCTTGTTTAAATTGCTTGCTTGAAAGATTATTTGATTGATTGCGTATGATTAAGTGATAGTTTCATTACTTGTTTGATTTATTGATCATCTGATTTATTTTGTCTTTGTTGTTGGAGAAAAAAAACCAATAAATCAAACAATTAATCCAAAATCAATCATTCAACTTTAAGCAAAAGTACCAAAAATGTTTCTCAAATGAAATAAACAATCAAGCAACCAACCAAGCCACCTATCAATCAAAATCAATCAAGCGACGATTGATTTAATAACTGATATATTAAGTTGATTGTAATTGCTTGTTTGATTGCTTGAAAGATTATTTGATTGATTGCAGTGATTACGGAAAACGGAAGAAAATCACGGAATCGGAGGTACAACACGGAAAATGACATTTTTGTATGATGTGACAAAAATTGTTAAAAGAGAAATAAATGTTAAAAACAATCATGAGTTGTGTACGACGTATGTCAATTTTTATGACAAAAATACTGTTTAATAATACCGAAATAAAGGTATATTACTAAGGCATGAACCCCCTATATCCCTAAAAACATCGTTATAGTCGGCCTATTATCGTGAGAATGTTCCAATTAGAACACATTGATCACGATATTGAACACGGAAAATGGATTTTAGAAACCGGTAAACTGCGGACTCTTAGGTGACTGATAGTGATTGCTTCTGTGCGTTTGTTGGTGGGGACGCTTTTTGGATGTGTGTATAATTAATCTAACAATCAAACGATTTTTTCTATATTTGCTTGCTTAATTGCTTATTTGATTGTGTGATTAAAGGAGTTGATTGTTTGACTGGTTTTGTGTTTTTGTTGGTGGATATGTTTTAAGGGATGTGTGTTTAATTGAATAATCAATTGAACAATTAATCGAGCAATTACAATCACATGCACACTTAAAACTACGGGGTCAAAAAATGACCCAAACGGGGTCATTTTTGACCCCAGCATAGTTATCAACTAAACACCATACCACTAACGGGGTCATTTTGACCCCATTGGTCGGGGTCATTGCAATGACTACGTATTTGGGTCAAATAGTAACCCCATTGGGGTCAAAATATTACCACATTTCGGGGTCAAATGAAATGACCCTTCAAAAGGGTTGCCTTATTGGGTTACTTAATGACCTCATTTCGGGGTCAAATGAAATGACCCATTTGAAAGGGTTGTTTTATAGGGTTACTCAATAACCACATTTAGGGGTTGTTTGGATTTTTTTAGTAGGCCTATGGTCATGCTGGTCCCACCAGGACATAACTGTGTTTCTGCACAGAGAAAGCATTACATAAACAGCAAACTGCAAAATGCATCTGTGTATCACACTCACACACAGTCAGTCATCGCCTATGACAGTTCACGTATTATAAGCTTACATGATATAAGCTTATAACAACTGCAGCCAAGACACCAGCCACGACAGCATGAAATTGAATGAATCTGCGTGCATAGACAAGGGTCTATGCATCCTTGCAGTCTCACTTTTCAACTAACCTTTCATATTCCATCATGCAGACAAGCACACACGACAATCCGCTGAGCTGCACAATCAGAACAAATATGGCGCTGATGTGACCACGTGACCGATGCACACCGTGTGTGCAAATAGTTCCGAAATGCAAGTCATTATAAAGTTGACAAATTGGGTAACTTCGGTCAAAAAATTAGTTTTATTTATTAATCAACAAACATTAATTGCAGCTCATGTTTAAACTCATTTATGAATTGAGATTTTAAAAGCGGAAGATTGAAACTGATATCAATGCGCGACAGTATCGGCAAAATGACCACTAAGTTTTTGACCACGTTCGTCGTGGCTAAAATGACCTCGTGAATGTGGTCAAATTAAAACAGTACAACCCCCTTGAAGGGTCAAAACAACCCCAAACGTGGTCAATTCAAAATGACCACGGAAAATATAACCCCGTAGTTTTTAGTGTGTGAATCGAAGTCAAACAATAAATCAAGCAAACAATCAAAAATCAATCATTCAATTTTAAATCAAACAACCAAGCAAGCAACCAATCAATCAAAAAAACGATTGCTGGTTTAATTTTTTGTTTGTTTAATTGCTTGTTTGATTGCTTGAAAAATTGTTTGATTGTGTAGCCTACACAGTGTTATGGAGGGTTTCATTGCTTGTTTAATTTATTGATTGTTAAATCACATTTTTATTAAATTTTATTGATTTTATGTGTTTGTTGGTGGAGACGTTTTGAGGGATGTGTTTGAATCAACCGATTAATCAATTAAACTATTTAAAAATCAATCAAATAATCAATTGAATAAGCAATTGAACAAAAAGAATCAAACAACCAATCAATCACCAAGCATGCAACCACACATGCAACCAATCAATCAAATACTTGATTGCTGGTTAATATTTTGATTATTTGCTTAAAAGATTATTTGATTGTGTGTCAAGTGAGTTTCATTGATTGCTTGATTATTTGATGTGTGTTTAAATAAATTGAGCGATCAATCAAATAACCCTATTCTATTACCCCCACAAAAGAGGTATATTTGAGTGGTGTGGAGGTATCATATTAACTAATGTGTTGCAGTGTTATTGGTTGGGTAAAAACCAATAAGTGGCATACCATTGGCAAGCTTGGTCTTTAAGCTTTTAGAAAAACAAGTTTAATATTTAATTATGTAAATTTTATGCAAATTAGCTCATGAATAATTAATGAGCTCATAGCCAAATAAGATCAAAAAATTATTTTCATTTACAATTTTGAAGTGTATGAGTACATCAATGTGGCATTTTTAGGCAGTTTTAAATACACTGCCGTGTTTCTACATATGAAGAGCTGTTTCAAAAGCCCTTACATCCACTTTTTGCTGAAATTGAGTTGTTGACATGACATTATAGTGTGGATAAAAATACACATTTTGGTGGTTGTTTGACCTTCATACCACTTTCCCATCCGGAGATATCGTATATTTCCCGTTTGGGAAATCTTAGGGAATTTCCGGAAATCTGAACTTAAAATGAATATAAAATTTTAGGAAAATAATTTCTTGATGTATGATAGTAGCCTTGAATGTTCTTTAACTATTAAAACCAAAAGGAACTATTTTGTGGTCGCTATGTTTGAAAAAAAATCATTGTAATTAACGAAAGCTGTAGCTTCGGATATGCTCAAAAACATCATATTCCCGGATTTAATTAAAAATTCATAATTAAAAAAGTAAATGAGATAATTCAATTTTTCTTTTTGATTTTGAAAGCAGTAGTCAAGTTACATAAAGTAGTGCAAACAAATGGGCTCAAATTTGATTGCAAAGGTAGTTTCTAGAAAAGGGGTAAATTTATTTTGTTGCAAAAGCCCTTACATCCACAAAAGGCACAATATTAAAGTAATCATAAAATAAATAGGAAGGCTTGAAAATTGTACAAAAACTATTCTTTTAGTTTCTATTCATCAACACTTTATCCGAACCCAAATTGAATCAAATCGAACAAGTAATACTTGCACAATTAAAAAAAGCCGTTTTTCTCAAAAAGTCAAAAGTGGATGCAAGGGGTTTTGAAACAGTTTTTTGGACATTTTTGGGCTATTTTTAGGGCAAAATTTGGCCTAAAAATGGTCAAAATTTCCAACATTTTAAACCATTTTATGATGTGTTAATGGTAGTTTTATTAGGACAAAAGGTGTTTTGTTGATAGAGAAGTGATAAATGATCAAAACTGTTCCAAAGATAAGACCTTATTTGTGTAAATATTTTTTTTACATGCATATTAAGCCATTTCGTGCCATATGGCAAGAAATTGATAGGGATAAACGTTCGATAAAACAATCAAATGAGCAATTAAAACCGAATGAATCGAAAAAACAACCAAGCAAACAATCAACAATCCGAAATAAATCATTCAATTTTAAGCAAAACCGCCATTTTTTTCTTTCAACTAATCAATCAATCGATCAATTGATTTTTTGACTGTTTAATTGCTTGAAATATTATATTGTGCGTGGTTTCATTGCTTGTTTATTTATTGCTTTGATTGTTTGATCGATTAATTGATTTTATGCGATTGTTGGTGATGTTTTGAGGACTCGAATCAATCCAAAATCAATCATTCAATTTAACCAAAAATGTTTTTCAAATGAAATAAAGAATCAAGCAATCAACCAAGCAAGCATGCAATCAATCAACATTAAATGATCATTTCTGATTTTAATAAAAAGTAAAATAAAGAATCAAGCAAACTAATCAATAAACAAAGCTAGTAACCAACTCAACCAATCATTCAAACAATCAATCAAATGATTGATATTAATATTTTGATTGTTTGCTTGATTATTTGATTGCTGGTTTGATTGCTTGATTGTGTATTATCAAGTGATAGTTTCCTTGCTTGTTTCATTAATTGATTGCTTGATTATTTGCCTGATTGTTTGATAATTTGATTTTTTGTTTGTTGGTGGAGATGGGTTGAGGGATGTGTGTTTAAATAAATTGATCGATCAATCAACTAAGCGATCAATAAATCAATCACACAATCGATAGAACAATAGAGGAATTAAAATCGAATGAATAAAAAAAAACCAATCAAACAAATAAAATCAATCAATTAATTTTAAGCAAAACTACCATTTTACAAATGTAATAAACAGGGATGTAAGTAACCCTGAAGAGAAAATACGGAAAATACGGAAAAAAGCGCGTAAATTCGGGCCAAAAAGCCCAAAATGGGCTGAAAATAAAAGAAATTGCGTAAATCTGGACTACAAAAAATACAGAATTCTGTAAAAATACAGAAAACTTACATCCCTGAATAAACAATTAAGCAACCAATCATTTAACCAATCAATATTTGATTGATTGTGTGTGATTAAGTGATAGTTTAATTGCTTGTTTGATTTATTTATTGATTGATTGTTTGATTATTTGATTGATTGTGTGTGATTGTCGGTGGAGATGGTAATGTTTTGAGGAATCAATTAAATGATTAATCAAGCGAGCGATTATATTCGAACGATGAATTGAAAAAAAAACATCAATCAATCAACCAATCCAAAATCAATCATTAACGAATCAAGCGACTAATTAATCAACCAATCAATAAACATATCAAATGATATTTTATTGCTTGCTTGCTTGTTTGATTGCTTTAAAAATTATGATTGATTGTGTGATTCAGTGGTTTCATTGCTTGTTTGAATTATTGAGGAAACCATTGCTTAATCATTAAAAAA